>NC_054371.1:151020037-151302537 GCF_017654675.1 Xenopus laevis | reverse complement strand
TAAGACCTATGGAGATAGAACTAGGTCTAGAGAGAGGTTCAAAAGAGAGGGGAAAAAAGGCACCATAAAAATAAATAAATCCCAAATTGCGGATTTTATATCTATCTCAAAAAATGCACTTTTGCAGTTAGAGTGTCAACACCGCTGAATTGCTGCCTGCTACGAGTATTTGCCTGAGAAAAAGAGTAGCTATTTGGGGTTTAGTGCTCCTTTAAATGAAGAGTTCAGGCCTAGTTTATAAACTGTCAAACGGCAATTTCATTTATAAGTATACATATCCAAATATCCTTACATCTGTACATATTCATGGATAATGGGAATCAAAACATATTTTTTCCCTTAGGTCTACCAAAATATCTGCCCCTAGCTTTGATTTATTTGCTCTTTTACTTTTGTAAGATTAGGTGTTTAACTGTCCAGCTGCTACTACATCATTTCACCTGCCACAATGCTGTCATGGCATGCTGGGATTTGTAGTTAAGTAACACTGAGGAACTAAAACTCTCAAAAAATAGAGAGATTTTGTTTGAATGACATTTTTGGAGTGTGGGAGAAGTCCATACAAATACCTTGCAGAAAATGGTATCGAATTCAAGACAGAAGCATCAAAGCAGACTGAACTACTGTGCTGACAAAGTATCCACCGACGATACATTTAAGTTATGTTATGTTACCAAATACCACTTTAACTATGTTTAGCTTAATTCGTGACTTTACATAATGCAAGTAGTAGTTAGAGGTACCTGAATTATATGAAAAAATAACATGAACCCTTTACGGTTTCTTTTAAAAAATAGTGCAATTTGTGGAATAAGTGGTGTCAAAAAATAATAAAAACATTCAAAGGGTGAATATTTAAATTAGGACATTTTAAGTGGGCAGATTAAAATTCATTGGTTTCTATATATTGCAACATCCCTTTCATCTTAAGGAAGGGACAGTTTAAGATTACTATTTTCACTTTCCTAGGCTAATTGAACTGCTTTGAGTGTTCCCTAAAATTTATCAGCGATATGCTGGGAAATTTGCTTGTCTGTATATAACATATATTTATATACAGTACATAAACACATTTATTTACAAAACATTTGCTAGTCCTAAATTTCTCTAGCACTGGCCAGCTAGATAGTAAGTGACACTGATTGCAAGTAATGCTGAACTGTGAGTCATATTCACCTATAGCTAGAGGCTTCCACTCTATACATGCTTTTATCAGGGGTATACACAGATTTTTCCCTGGCGAGCTATTCCAATAAACAATTTATGAGGTGCATAATTCTATTGGTATAAGCCTTTATACTACTTAAAGTAAATGGGCAAATGTCTGAATATCTAGTAGATATACAATCAGATAACGGAGTGATTTGTTTAAACCCCTCTGGCCTGCCTGCAATTTAGACATTTAAAGCTAAAGTGAGGTATATGCAAAATATTTCTTATCAATATTTACCTGCTTAAGCCCAATGTATTTCCAAAAGATACATTTCTTTTGTAGTTTAGTTTGGCTATAATGAATTATTTTAGGACTGGCCACCCCCAGACAATATTGTTTATACATTTATCCCCTCTGCCAACCTAGAGTAAAAGTTAAGAAGACTGGGAATCAAAGGGGAGACACTTAACAGACAAGGAGGGGTGAATTAGTTCAAGTGATGTTTGTGCAAAGTTGTAATAGGGTTTACAATAGGGGTTAAGAGAAGTTCTGTTAACATAAAATTAACTCAACATCCCCTGCCTCACTGTCCCACCCTTCTGCCAGGGGCAACAACAACATTTCATCATCTTCTTCATGTCTTTGAAGGTCTCCTCCTATTTCTTCCTCTGGCCTCCCTCTCCTCCCACCCGATGGTTCCTCTGCTCCAAGAGGGTACAAGATTCTCTCTCGCACCACTTGCATCATGCCCATAAGACTCCTCCCACTCCCAGAGTACTGAGGTAGAATGGAGGCTTCTGTTTGGGCTGATGAAGTATCTGGACCATCTAGAGGCATTTTGACTGGAAGTGCTGGAGCTGTGGAGGGCTCAGTACCCTCTGATGCTACTTCTGGTGACGGCAAGGTCTGATTTTGGGAGACTTCCACTTGAGGTCCCTGTGCACGAGGAGGGAGAAGTCCCCATCGGCGCAAGCGTCGAAGAAGACGTCTGACTGCACGAGGCTGGTGTCTGCGAGTTGGTAATTCATTAGCTGCTCCAGCAGGGACTGGTGGTGTCTGGTGTAGAAACTGTAGGAGACTACGCAAGTTCCCTATGAAAGAGCCCTGTTAGAACAGAAACAGAAAATACATAAGAACCAATGGTATATCTATGTCATTAAAAAAAAGAAAGTGTCAATAACAGAGGCCTCTGGAGACCTTAGCACCAAGAGAATCCACACTCCACCAAGAGAAATCAGTGTGGAAACCTAACGTTATATTATTTTTTCACTAACAATACAATGGCTTGCAGTTTGAAAAAAAAGTAAATTGCTGCACTGCAGGGAAGTTCATTTTAACAATTTTAATTTAGAATCTTTAGAAATGACATTAGCTGGGGGTGGTGGCCAAGTACAGGGTAACTGGCTGAAGGATAGGGTAGGAAGAATCCCACAATATCTGCAGGGAACCAACTTGAACTACACACTGCCTAGGGAAGCATGTCAACTAATGAAAACCAACAACATGGGACAGTAAGAAAAGTTTCAAAGAAAACTTGTCTTCAGAGAAATCACTGCCCAGTGGTTATGCCCCCCACCCATTAAAAGCCTTTGGAGACACTTTTGTGACTGTGTCTTTGTATCAGGAATACTGTGCTTAAACATTTGAAATATCACATTTCAACAAATATATGTAATTACTGAGAGGCTGGCCAAACAAGGCAGGCCATGGAATGTAGGCATTGCAACAACTGATGGGTTTCATATGGTACAGAGATAATAAATATATATGGAGAAAATGTTAAGCACAGATGTCCACTGCTACAGGGCTGTGGTGACCTTGGTTTGGTGCAGAAGCCCAAATTATTGTTGGCAACATTTCTAGCCTAATTCCTTGCTGAGCTTTAAATGCAGGTGGGAGTAACAGCAAACCTGATCCCATTCGCTTTGTCTTATATATGCAATAACAGGTGTAAGCACCACCTAGGCAGGGATTTATGGAAATTATTTAAAAAAAAAATCATCAAAATAACAAAGTGTTATGCAGTAGAATGGTGGCTTCTGCTCATTCCAAGGAAAATAATGTCAGATTCACTTGCTGAACAGTAAGATGTAACAGCAGACTGAAGCTCTCAAGGGAAATAATCTTTTAATGCTTTTTAGAGGCATTGCTTTCAATTCATTTTTTTTTTATTTTCAGTTCTCGTTTTAGTTTTATGACACATACTGACAAAACCACAACTATACAAACTTGGCAAGGCCCAATTGTTTTTGTAGATAACTTACCTGGGTGTATATCCTGGAACCTCTACAGCAAAGGTTCCCAAATGTTTTTACCCATGAGCCACATTCAAATGTAAAAAGAGTGGATGAGCAACACAAGCATGCAAAAAGTTCCTGGGCTAGGATGGACTATTTATTAGCCCCTATGAGGACTGGCAGCCTACAGGAGGCTCTGTTTGACAGTACACCATATTATAACAATGATTTAGCCTGCACAGCAAGTAATCGGCTCAGTACATGAAACTGCAGCCACAAACTGATCTGGGTTAGCTGTTGCATATGCTGGAAGTCAAGCTGGATATTCATTTTGGCGAAATCACCAAAAAGCTACATAAAGCCCTTTTAATATAGTTTTGTGCCTGGCCTAATTGGAGAACAACAAAAGACCTTTCTAGAAAGGACACACTACATTTTGGCAAGCATATGCTCTGTGCAGTTTGCTGCAGTAGCCATGAAAACCAGTCTTACACGGATGTCCACCAAAAAAAAAGGTTATTGGTAAATGTAATTGTCGTTGAAAGCAGTATTTATTTCATTATGCAAAAAACAGCTTTTGAGTGGAGATGCGCTTTAAACTTAAAGGAAAACTATACCCCCAAAATGAATACTTAAGCAACAGATAGTTTATATCAAATTGAATGACATATTAAAGAATCTTACCAAACTGGAATATATATTTACATAAATATTGCCCTTTTACACCTCTTGCCTTGAACCACCATTTCGTGACTCTATCTGTGCTGCCTCAGAGATCACCTGACCAGAAATACTACAACACTAACTGTAACAGGAAGAAGTGAGGAAGCAAAAGGCAGAACTCTGTCTGTTAATTGGCTCATGTGACCTTACATGTGGTGTGTATGTTTGCACAGTGAATCTTACGATCTCAGGGGGCGGCCCTTATTTTTTAAAATGGCAATTTTCTAGTTATGATTACCCAATGGCACATACTACTGAAAAAGTATATTATTATGATAATGGTTCATTTACATGAAGCAGGGTTTTACACATGAGCTGTTTTACTCAGTATCTTTTAATAGAGACCTACATTGTTTGGGGGGTATAGTTTTCCTTTAAGAATAATATATGTATTTGTATTATAAAATAGTCAGCAGTGCTAACTGTAGCTATACTCCTCACAGATTATATAGACACAAATGAAACAATATAATAGCACTTACACACAGCAAAAAATACAGCAAATGGTATGTTAAAACAGGATGCTAATTATCCAGCATGATGTCACCTGTCATCACCTGAAAAATCACCACATTAGTACAACAGAGAGAAAACAAGCTTTATACTGTACATCATAAAAAGCAATACCCATACAACTGTGCTGAAAACTAGAATGGGCAGGAAGCACAATGTTTTCTCTGAGAAGAAAAATTAAGAATAAATAAATTTCTCTCCTCCTTACTTAAGCGAATACAGTTCATCTGTAGTATCTATGAGGCAGCCATGCACACAACTACTCACATCAGTTGGGCTCTCAGTTGGAAAGTCATCCACAGGTGGAATAGCTCCTTGGGCAATCAGCTGACCATATGATGGTGGGGCCTGTTGCTGGATGAGCTCTGCATCCATTCGGGACAAAGGTGCGAAGACGCTGTAAAAGAAATGCATCAATGGCAAAGGCATCATCAATAGTGTCAGTGCTCGCCACCCTTGCAACCCAAACTTACCTGTACTCTCGTGCTCGGGTAGTATAAAGCCGACATGTACAACCAAGTGCAATGACTAGCAGCGTAGCACAGATAAGGCTTCCTATGACAGCTGCAGCAATGACCCTACGAGGGAGGGTATATCCGCATCCTCGTTCATCACTTCCATCTCTGCAGTCAGCCTGCCCATCACAAACCCATGCTTCATATATACAACGTTCCAAGTCACAGTGGAATCCTCCAGGCTGACATGTGCGGCATCCCCTTTCATCAGTACCATCCTGACATGATGTTTGATAATTACACCTCTCAGTAATGGGGTAACAAGCACGGGTCATGGCACAGGGGTAGTGTCCAGGAGCACAGCCTGAACAATTCATTTCATCGCGGCCATTGGCACAGTCCCAGGCACCATCACAGCGCTGTGCATCAGTGAAGCAGCTCCCACCTTCCTCTACTTCATCATCCCACAAGATTCCAGGGCTGGATCCACAAGGGTGGTCCCAAGGAAGACAATAGCCATGCACCCGATATGTGGCATTAAATCCCCGAGGATGGAAAAGAGGGAACCAAATACTATGTAAAGAAGAGCGAGAAGTGTGGGAAACAAAGGAAGGGGAATCATTGTCACGGTTTATTGGTTTAGAAGACACAGGAATGTCAGCAATTGGAAGTTTAAATTCTGAGCTGTGGGTGACAGAGGAAACAGGACTGGGGTTACTTAAAACCTCAGAGCTGTAATGATACATAACCATGACCCTTCCTCCCACAGACTCCACTGTGACTGATTTTCCATTGCTTTGCCGGTCAAGAGCACGAAGAACGCGACTTGAGTCCTCAGCAGCCAACTCATATACTACAAGAGCATCAGACTCAGAGAGCTGGAGAGAAGAAAATTGCAGAGAAAGGCCTCGACTGTCTCCAGAGTCAATCAGCCAGCGGCAGGAAGTAGGCAGGGGGTTTAGTGGAGAGTCTGGGTACCCTGGAGGAGAGAATACCCCATAAAATTCCAGCAGTGTGAAGCTGCAGTGCGGGGCACAGCCAACCTCATCAGATTGGTCTTCACAATCAAAGAAGCCATCACATCTAGAAGATAGAGGTAAGCATCTTGACCTGCAATGGAAATAATTTGTGGGACAAGGAGAGGAGTCTGGGGGGGGGGGGAAAAAAAAAAAAAGACATATTACTTGACAGTTCTGCCAAACATGAATACGTTATTTTCTCACTTTATATACACAAATATCTGTGGTTACATATGAAGTAATCATGGGTACACTGTGATTTATTTTCTGATCGCATGAACCACAACCCATGGAAAATCATAGATGAAGCAAAATCTCAGCATGTCCCACTATTTTGTGTGAAGGCTGAATTTCTTTTTTTTGCGCGAGAAGGGGTGGGGCTGTTGCCCAAAGTTATGCCCCGGAAAGGACCATGACTTGTGATTATAATGCGACAGATCTCACATAATTAAAAACTATGCATGTAATCAGATCACTTATCCGGGAACCATATATCCGGCAGCTGTCAATTACAGGAAGGTAATTTCCCATGGAAATGATTCAAATTAGTTACTATTAATTCTTTTTTCTTTGTAATAATAAAACAGTAGCATGTCCTTGATCCTACCTAAGCAGTATGAATTCATATTGGTGGTAAAACTATCCAACTTGTTTTATTTAACGCTTGAATTTTTTTTTTATTTGCAGACATTCATTTATAAATACCAATAAGCTTTGCCGAAATGCATATTTATGTATTTTGGCACTAAAATCTGCTTTTTGTGCCTGCGCCTGGGCTGAAAGCAGTGGCTCCAAGTGCAAGTACATCAGAAAGCTGATAGGAGCGTAGGGGCTGCGTTTATCTGCATGAGCCTAAAAAGTGTGTTGTTCTGGTAGTCATGCCCGGACTGGCAATCTGTCGGTTCTGGTAAATGCTAGAGGGGCTGCTGTATGGTTCCATAGAAGGTTACCATATAGTGGGCTGGTGGAGGGCTGTTTGTGCCTGTGTACTTGAAATGGCAGGGCCTATTTTGACTCCCAGTTATGGTTGCCACCTTTTTTAAACTGCTTTACCGTCTGGTGGGTTGGGGACACAAAGGGGCGGGCTGTGATGTCAAAAGGGGCGGGCCGTGATGTCAAAAGGGGCGGACAGCGCCACAGACGCTAGAAGAGGCAAAAGAAAAGGTAAGTTCCAGGGGATTGGGGGCAGGCCGAGGGCTCCTTTTAATCGTATTACAAATTTACCGGCAGCTACATTGCCGGTAAATTTGTTATACCGGCCCCGGCCTTGGCAGGTATTTTACCGGCTAGGCCGGTAAAATACCGGCCGGGTGGCAACCCTACTCCCAGTCCAGGGCTGCTGGTAGTGTCACAATCTATCCAGTTACTCACCAAGCACAGAGCTTCCCTTAGTGAAAATCAGCCAGCCTGTAAAAGGAAGCCAGAACAATGCATTAGAAAATACTCTTACATAACACGGGTTCTGAAACAAAGATCATAAGGTTGGGGATCCTTTTGTAGTCAACATCCTTACAGATCAGGAAGCCAGTTGTAGCATGAAGACTGGGGCCAGGATTGAACAGCACAACAAAAAGATACATTTGCTACAGACACAGAACCCCTCAAATAGTGTACAGAGTAAGGCATATCAAAGTCAATAAGCACAGGGTTTGCTGGGTTTGCTGGGTTGTAAGTCAGTCCTATTTATATGTGACAACCTATGATAGAAATTAGGATTTATATGATATCTACCTTGCCCACAATGCTCAGAAACAAGGAAGGTTTCAGTAATTTACACATCTCAGGTCAGGAAATAGAGGGTTGGGACTCTAAAGTACTTAACTAAAGTTATTTACACCTTTTACACCTTTTAGTGATCAGTAACTGGAAAGGGTAGGGGTGTGAAATCCCTGCCTCTCTCTCAGATTTAAAGAACAAAGGGGGAAAATATACTAGTTGCTATTTACACAGTTTGTCATGAACTATACACCCTGTGGAGATTGGGAACTGGGGGGGGGGCAGCTGTTAAAAAGTAAGAAGCCACACAGTTTGTGCTTCTCGTGTGATCAAATGGGTTTACGACACATATATGTGGATAACCATATTACTAGAGGCGTTCCACCTCCTGATGGAGATCAACAGACAGAACTGAACCTGCAGTCTGATGTAACATTACTTATATATGTACAGAATCCTGGAATTGGCTCAGGATTTAGCTGAACCAAATCTCCACCCTAAAGCCACTCACAGATGAGGCGATTAGTCTCCCTGTAATTTATCTTCTCTAGTGCTGACGACTAATCTCTTCCGAATACTTTCCACTGGCAATAAAGTGAATCGATGGTGGAAAAACATACGAGTCACTTTTCCACTAAGTTACCTAGAAAGACAACTTGGGGTGGCTTCCGAAAGCTAAAACGACTCGTATGCTTTCCCACCGCTGAATTCACTTTAATGCTGCCAGAAATCATTTGGAGGAGATTAGTCACCCACACTAGCGGAGATCTCCTCATCGGTCAGGAACCAAAAGCTTCTTAAAAATATTTTTTTTTTTTATATGTATCAGATAATTTTTAGTGTCAGTATCACTTTAAGTTACCTTTTGGTATGGCACAGAATTGCAATTGGTCTACATAATTTATTTATAGTTTTATAATTATTAGTCTTTTTCTTCTGTCTCTTTAGAGCTTTCAAATCCAAGTGACTGACTCCAGCAGCCAAAAAACTATTACACTCTGAAGTTACAATTTTATTGTTATTCTTAAATTTTGATTAATTTACTTCACATTCAGACCCTCTCCTATTCATACTGCTCTCTCTTATTCATACTCCTCTCTCGCAAACTGGTTACTAGGATAAATAAGACCCTAGCAACCGCATAGCTACTCAAATACCAAACTGTACAGCTGCTCAACAGAAAACTAAATAAATGAAAAACCACAAATAAATACAAAATGAAGGCCAAGTGCAAGTTGTCTCGTTATATTAATGTCTACATAACACTAAAAGTTAATAAACTATCCCCTACCCCAAACATATTTTTGTTTTCTATGCATTCCACAACACAGGAGTTAAAGGGGTTGTTCACCTTTAAAATAAACTTTTAGTATGACGTAGAGAATGATATTCTGAAACAATTTGCATTTGATTTTAATTTTTCATTATTTGTGGTTTTTGAATTATTTAGCTTTTTTTATGCAGCAGCTTTCCAGTTTGCAATGTCAGCAATCTGGTTGCTGTGGTCCAAATTACCCTAGCAACCAGGCATTGATTTGAATAAAAGACTGGAATATGAATAGAAATATGAGTAATACAAAGTAGCAATAACAATAAATGAGTAGCCTTACAGAGCATTTGTTTTTTTTAAAGGGGTCAGCGACCCCCATTTCAAAACTGGGAAGAGTCAAAAGAAGACATCAAATAATTCAGAAAGTATAAAAAATAAATAATGAAGACCAATTGAAAAGATGCTTAGAACTGGTCGTTCTATAACATACTCAGTGGTCACTTAAAGGTGAACCACCCCTCTTCTGTACTGCTAAAACAACCCGGAAGTGGATCAGACGCAACACGCAGCTACTACTCATCTGTGTGTAGGAAAAAGAACTTCAGTCCTCCAGTCACACAGCACAGAGTTCCCCAGAATGAGGCCCTATAGCATATACAGTCCGCAGGGAGGAAAATGTACAATTGCCAAATGTTATCTTACCGCAGAATAAAAGCGTTGGAAACAGAGACATGTCGCTCAAGCTGTCCGCGCTCAGTAACTCATATGTCCTAAATAAACGCTTCCCAGCATTCCCTAAACTTTCTATTCCTTTGCAGATTGGCCCCTAGTTCTCTCCTTCTTCCTGTTTCTTATTTTTCTCTTGACTTCCTGCTTCCAACAGCGACACTCTTCCTGCTCTCTCCCTCCCCCTGCTGCTAAATGCGCGGTACTACAGCCTTTATTTTCACGCAATAATCTCCTGTAGGCTGTGCCAGTTCATCTTTGTGTATTGGTGAGAAGCTCAGTAAGACCGAACTGCCTTCTTCTTGGGGTGATTCACCTTCAAGCCAAAAATCAACCCCTAATACCTGCGTAGGGGTTGAACTTCGGCCAATTTCAGCCCTATGTGCTGTGGCACTAGCTCCACATTCTGCCTCGTTACAAAATCAATATTTGAGCAATAATCATAATGGAGAGTTTTTTTGTTTTCACACTTACACATACCTCCCAACTGTCCCTTTTTCGGAGGGACGGTCCCTCTTTTGACAGCTCAACCCGCAGTCCCTCATTTGTACTGGAAAGTCCCTCTTTTCTCTGCACTGAACAGCCAGAAAAAGAATCAAAGTTTCTCACTTAATTGGCATTTAGCAGAGAGTCCAGAACAGCTAACAGGTGCAAATAAGATACTTTGTAACAATTTTGAGACACAAAAACACAGTTTAGATAAGGAGAAATATTTTCAAACTTTCATAACCTGCCAAATTTTGTAAAACGAACATGGTAATTAGGGGGTGTGGCCACAGAAAGGGGTGTGGCCAAAAATTGCTGCGCTACGTGCGGAAAAAAAAAATTTGGTCCCTCATTTTACTTCCAAAATGTTGATGCTTATTCGTCCCTTCAGTTAAGTCTATCATCAGGCAGGACAGAAAGGGCCTTTTTGTGAAAGAGAAGGGATTTGGGAAGTGGCCAGGCTCAATGTTTTACCTAGTGCAGGTGTTTAAAGTGTGAGGATTCAATATGCACCATAACCTCATCTGAGGTATTACATTCCCTTTGGGGACATCAAAACACATTTCCACACCCTTCTTTCCAATGTTAATTCCATCTGGATCTACTGGAATTAGGGTTGCCACCTGGCCGCTATTTTATGATGGTTGACCCTAATGTAGGGGAAATAGGGGAAAAATATAAGTATATAGGAAGGCCGGTATTTTTTTCCAGAAAAGGTGGCAACCCTAACTGGAATTACTGTCGGTTTGGCCTTTCCCAGGCTGGGAAGCTCTCGTTTTCCCTTTACCCCTTATGAGAGTGTAATCAGCCTATAACATAAAAGGATAATTCACTGAAACACTGGAAGCAAGTGTAACGCTAATCTGACTCGGCAGACCAAAAAGGGGTTAATATCCAGCTAGTTGTGGGAGCATGGGTTGCATATGACTCAAAACACTTCAGGCTAGGGCCTTCGTTAAGTGGAAGATTTCACAGGGCAAGTAGTATAACTACAGCTCTCATGCTACTATGCTACACCCAATATAAATAATGGGTGCCAGGAGATTCCTGTGATGAACCAAAAGAATAACAGTTTATTTGTACAAGACAAATGAGCCCAGGGTTTACTTACAGAGGTCAAAGCATATACAATGCTTTAGCAGGCTGAAACAGGTTACATGACAAAGCAGAGGGAGTCCCATGAGGCATGGTAGTCAAGTAGTACATCAATTCCTACCCACCCAGTGGAGTGTCAGGGAGAAGAAATCTAAGCCTGACACCCTATCCACTGTGACCCCTTCACTAAAGGCATTCAACAGCCTTGGGAAGCTATTCCTTGCTACACTCCTTGATGGAGTGCCAGCTGCTCTTACCATCTGTCCTATCTACTAGCGATGGGCAAATTTATTTGCCAATTTGCCCGCGAAAATGCCGTCCCTTCATTTATGCTGCCCTAGGCCCAGGCCTTTGTGGGCTCCTGCAAATCCAGGCCTGAGTGCAGATACACAGAGATACATAAGGAGCGGAAAAACCACAGGCTGAGAGAAGTGGAGCCAATGCTCCGTGTACCCTTGGCCTTACAATTTCTGACTCCTACGGGTAAAGATGCCAATACACAGGCAGATTTAAACTGGTGATTCGGGTCCTTTAAACTGAGTTGGCAGCTCGTCTGCCTGTGTATGGGGTCTTGTAATCCATTTGCTTGGCCCTGTGGCCAAATGATTTTAGGCAGATTTTATAATGTATGGCCACCTTAACTGTGCCTTCTAAGGGTCTGGCTAGTACCGTAACTAGAGGGGGGGCGGGCCCTGGTGCATGACGCGCAACAGGGCCCCCGCCCCCTCCGCACGGCCCGCATTTCAGTGGTGGTCGGGCTGCCAGGGGGCCCTGAGGGGGTGTGGGCCCTGGCTGCTCACACCTCCTGCTCCCCCGGTAGTTCTGCTACTGGGTCTGGCCACACGGGCAGATTTGGGGAGATTGTTGGTCGCCAGTCGACAAATCTCTTCTTCGCAGCGACAAATCTCCCCGATCTGCCTTCCGCCGGCTAAAATGTAAATCGCCTGGGGGCAGGCACACGGAACGCTTAGTTTTCCCGAAAGTGGCCCGTAATTGCCTCACAATGAAACTTCGGGCGACTTCCGAAAACGAAGCTCTCCGTGTGCCTGCCCCCAGGCAGGCATTTTAGCCGGCAGAAGGCAGATCTGGGAGATTAGTCGCTGTGAAGATTAGGAGATTTGTCGCCTGGAGACTAATCTCCCCAAATCTGCCCGTGTGGCCAGACCCTAAAGCTGCTTAAGGTGGCCATAGATGTAAAGATCTTTAAAAGATCTTTTCGTTATCGTGAGATCACGATTATCTCGAAACGATCATTTAAATGTATGATTTGTCCATCAACTAAAAAGACCATTTCAGGCGATATTGCCAGCAAAACTGAAGGATAGCTGCCTGCAAACATAGATTGCACTTGGGCCGATAAATTTTTTTAACCTGGCCGATCAATCTTCTGACAGATGTCGGACGAAAAATCATAAGATGCACGATCGTTTCGATTCCCACTAACTTCACAATAATTTGACAGATCGGATCTCGCTAAGATCGGTCGTTCACCAAAGAAAAATCTTTGCGTCTATGGGGACCTTTATTCGTTACCCTACAACTGAAGACATTTATCTGTGTACTTAGGTAAGTACCTCACTTGGTTTATTGTTGTTTAATATATAACATTAACCATGGTTAAGAACCATTTGTGTCTAATCTTTTCCTTTTTTAAAGAGGCAAGTTTACAGTGTTTTTGCTCAGCTTGCAAAACCCTTCCTCCAACACTTCTGTTAGGGCCCAGCTGAGAAAGTGAGTCGCAATGTAACAGTGTTCTACTAGCCAGCAGCTGGGGTAGGAAGGGATTTTATGTGAACACCCCCTTCTATCAGGTTACATTTTTTAAACTCTTAATTATTTCTCCTGGTTGTAAATTACTTTCTTCAACTCTTTCCCAGCCTTGATCTTGCTTTGATGTCTTCTCTTTGAAGATCTGGCTTTTTACTCTCATCTGACATTTGTACATGTGGTCTGGCTGTATCCTGTAATTTGTTTCTTGCCACCAGGAGTCAGTGAAGGCTAGTCATCAAACATTGTAGTGTCAGTTTGTTCCTATGCTGTGGGGCCTAGTAATATTCCAACACCACTTTAGCTGTAGATGGGCATTCTGAAAGCTGCTGTCAAGCAAAATCTAGAGTCTGTAGGTTGCCTATTCTTGTGGGTCATTTAAATCATATCCACAAGTATATGGATCTTTATAAGATGTGGTTCTTTTCCAGTGCCACTAATCAGTACTCTATTTAAGGTATTAGTTGCAATTTGGCCTTTTGGATGCTAGAAACTGTATAGCATAAAAGTATACAGGGGTAAGAATTCCCAGCTAGGAAAATTAATATTTGTGATGAACCAGCCAGTCATTTTTCAACCCAACCATAACCCACTGCTTCCAAACCTGCTCATCATAGGATGCCAGTCACACTTTTATATTATCAAAGGTGGAGGGGTCCTACTTGAACTTTAACCCACCAATCACCCAAACCCTCATATAGGGCTCAACTTGGCCCAAAATCAGCCCAGCAGTGGCTCCGGGTGCAGACACAGAAGACACAGACAAAGAAGAGCACTAATTCACAGGCATTATTCACAGGCAGAGAATCAGCCCATTGAGACTGTAACCTTAGTGTCATGGATGTCCTCCTGAATGTGCAGTAATTTGCTCTTTAGGAGCCATGCCCCTGATTTTGAACAATTAAATCTATTTAGGTGGGTTTCTATGTATAATAAATATATAGGCCAGCTGATAAACTCTTCTTCTATACCAGAATGTGTAATCAGAGACATCCATGGAGACTTTCCAAGAGGAAGGAGTCAGATGCATATGACAAAGAATGAAAGAGGAAGAAAATAGCAGTATACAGAATAAATGATCAGGTTCCCATGCAGCAGGATATAAAAATGTATAACCAGCATATGCAGTATTTTTAATACTTTAAACGAGCTTACCACTATACACGGTGGGCACGGGTGCACACGTCCCATGCAGCAGGCCAGAACTAGCAAATGTGTCAGCACTGTCAGGAGCTTGGACTACACCTGAAGTCACAGTGGGGCCCAATAATTAAGGGGAGCAGAGTTGTTCTGATCTTATAGAAAGATTACAGATACAGAATACAGTTGTAATTGTCGCTTCTATAGTTTAACCAATACGCAGAATTGCAAATTATCATTACCCCCAAATCTCACTCTTAGATTGGACTACTTTGATCTCAACTTTACAGTTTGACAACCTGTGCGAAGGTGCTGGAATGCACCAGTATGCATCCTTCAAAAGAGTTATCTACAGATACAGGGGGATAGAGATCTTATAATCCATGCGAATACTGAACATGAAACCATGTGTAATGAGAAGAAGAATCAGCCTTACCAGAAACAGAACATAATATGTAGATGAGCGTGCATCTCTGTGTATATAAATGTGCGATTACGTAAAAAGATGTGTGTAGGATGTTCAGCTATTAATAAACTCGCCGTATGGTCTCGTAAGGTGACCACAACACAGCCAGGGCAATCACATGACTCCCCCACAGGGACACATCCTCAAATGATGTCACCCCTGTGTTATGGTAGGAAGGGGAAGTAGGGGGAAGTGATACAAGTGTTGGGGAGTCAGTACAGCACCACCAATTGATATGTCATTGAAAGATTTAGGAAAGATTTAGAAAAGCTATTGTTCAGCTAGTACACTATGCATTTATAAATAAGGCAACTACGTGCGGGGTTTGTGATTTCAGAGAACTAGCAATATGTATATCCGTTATGCATTTTAGTCTGGGATGAGCTCAGCATAATTAGTGCCCACCAGAGGTGATCAGGCTGGAGGAACGTTACCATGGTGACTGACCACTAACCACATCCACAGGATATGAACCACACAGTCAAGGGAAAGACACTGCAGCTCTTTCAAATAAGAAATGTTCTGTTCCTAGAGTTTTTCTTCCCTGACCATTGATCAGTTTCTATGCACCCTAAACTGGAGCATATTATCAGATGATATAGAGCAACCTATTTGCATAGCTTGCCCAGCCTTGGTTAAATTGTTGAACTGCCATGCTTTGTATGGAACCCTGAAGAGGACATTTGGGGGCTGATTTGTTGAAAGGAACATTCCCATAGTTACACATTTTCAATGATTTTAAAGTTATTGGTAAATGGAATTGAAACTGAAGGTAATATACACAGTCTATTTACTATGTTCCCACAAATGCTCCTACTTCCAAAGATGTTCCACTGTGCAGACACTGTAACTATGTCATGAAAAACATTACTGAAAGATGAGCCAAAAGCAATATTTTAACTGCGACCCTTAATTGGAAAAGGCACAATATATTTCAGGACCTATGCCCTTTATCAAGAGCATAGGTCCTAAAACATTTTGTGTTTTTCCCCAATAAAGGGTTGCAGTCAAAATACTGCTTTTGGCTCATCATTCAAAAATATTTTTCATGAAATTAAAATCAGTTTCTGTCTTTAACTAATCTCTCCACTGTTCCAACTAATCATACGTAATACTGTTCGTTCGTTCTTCTCCAGCCAAGACTCCGGTTCCCACAATATCTTGCATATTATCTTACAAAGAAGAAAATACAAAGTGAGGGACAGAAGTCTTGGCTGGCGGAAACCTGATACATAAGGGGTCATTCACGTATGTTATTGCAGTTGCGTTTGCACACATTTCCCCACAGTCAGTTCCATGCTTTTTGCACTTCTGTGTAGTTTTGCTCTGCTCAGAGGTTTCAAGGGACAATGAGGAATCTTGGAGCTACCACGGTATGTCAATAGGTGCAGTGTACTTGCATCTAAAAAATTGGATGCACGCTACATCAAACACCAGAAATTCTGGCAACTGGACTTGTATGCCATTTACAGTCACATGCAAGCACAATTGCTTTCATTTTGATCCATCTGCCACAATGACATCAGATAAAATCTCCTCTTGGGACCGCTACAAACAGCGGCGATTCTGGTGAAGAAGCCTGAGGCGGCTCCTCCAAATGCCACCCCCCTCGCCGGCTTATCCATCTGGTGGGGAGGCATCCGAGGCAGGAACACTAGTGAGGAGAGCGCACTGCGCTCTCTCGCACTAGTAAAGCCGAATTTCCGGTTTCAAAACTGGAAATTCGGCTCTTAAAAGCACAAGAGCGGCTTTTTACCGCCCCTGGAAATGTATCTGGCGCTGCCACCTGAGGTGAGCGCCTCAGCCTGCCTCATTAGCCGAGCGCCCCTGGCTACAAAGCTGGAATTCTTTGAAAAAATATGCATTATGGGGAAAAAACATGGCAGTTGCGCTCAAATGAACCATTTTAGTATGACACCTAATAATGCACTTACTAAATGAGATAATGTATAGATAATTGCAAATAAGCTAAAAAAAAAAACATGGAAAAAAACCACTGGAGCATTTCAAATAACTGAATTTTACATCTCAGGGAAGGGGTTAAAAAGATGTGTGGTTTTAGAATATATAAATATTTGTAGTTAAATATTGTTCTCTGCTGACAGAGAAGCTTCCTCTCTTTTTTCCAATTTTTGACTTATAGCGCCCAAGTGCTTTTCCTTTGATGCCATTTCCTGTTCCTGTACATTCTTACCCACTGCCACCTGTCTTTCCGCAGTAGTTTTTGTACAAAGGAATCGACTGGACAATAGTTAATATAACTTAGTTACAGCTCTCAGAGATACAGTGTTTGTAAAAAAAAAATGTATATACTAATGCACAGAAAGGTGAACTTTCAAATAAATATATATATCTGAGATATGTGACAGTAAAGAAAAAAACATACCTACAACATATATATTTATATATATGCACTGGGCTTGAGCAGCTTGTTTCTTGGAGTTATCTAAGTTGATTCAGGTATCCCAGCACAGGTCCAATTATAGAAAAAGTAGGGGCCGTATTTACACAGGCTGCAAGAGGGCCCTTACCCCATTTACTATAACCACCATTACACCCTCCTGACGAAGAAAGGGAGTGCCACACCCAACACTGATGATGTACTGGTGGCTATAATAAATGGGGAAATCTTGAGGTCCAGTTCTTAATTCCTGTGGTTATCCTTGTACTGGTGAAAATGGGTCAGCTAAGAGTATACCCTTTATATTATGAAATCCTTATTCTCCGCGCTTACAACCTGGCATCACTAGCACCATTAGACTCTTTGTTAGAGCTTATGCTACTCTTTTTTGTTACCCTTTATATCTTACTCTCTTAGACTGGTGCATTGCCACTTGACTCATTCTTGTTGCTAGGCATTCCTCTAATCAAAGTCTCTTTAATTTGGTCCAAAAAAGCAGAAAAGTGGCCATATACACTATACAGAAAGGCAGGTCCCTCCATGGGAGGCTAACCTAAATACATTACCACATTCCTAGATAGGCAAACACCACTCCTGACAATAGTTTCCATCCTCTCTTTCTCCAGGGGTAACTACATTGTGTGCCACACCCCTTCATGTGTGTGTTCCATTTCCAAATGTTTTTTTTGCATAATTAGAGATTCTTTTTTTAAATCAATCGCTAAATTCAGCTTTTTTTCATTTAAAAGGGCAGTACAACCCCTGTTCAACATGAGTTCAACGAACAAGGCTTGTGGCAAACATACTTTTAATAACGTGAAATCAATGTTTTTTGTTATTTCTTAAGCTAAACAAGGCAAACAGAGAAACTGGACCTACTCCATGTTTGGTCCTTAGTAGAGAAACAGTATACCACCTCTTCCCTTCCCTTGTAGATAATGTAAGCTAAACCATATGATAGCTAACAAGGGCTGTGCTGAACACTTTGTTATTTGCATGTGCTTATCTATAAGCCAAAACAAGAATGGTGAAGGGAGGGGGTTGTTTACACAATCCCAGCAAAATAATAGTATGAAAGGAAGTATCAAAGCAAAATAATTCTTCAAAATAAAAATCTTTTTTTTTCTTAAATTAAAAGTATAGTCAAAATATATCTTAAACACAAGTTCTATTTTCTATTTTGCTTGTATTGAAAATAAGCGTTTGGAAGCATATGCTGCCAAGATTTAACTTGTGGCAAAGACAGGACATTGCTATAGATCCCATGAGTTAACCCAGCTGGGAGACAGTTGACTAAAGCCCAAAATATGATGATTGTTAATAGAAGAGGCTGTACAGAATGAGTTTTCATGAGCTGGCTTCCTGATGTGCTCTGCACCTGAGCTGCTTCACACGGCAGTTCTATTTTCTTTCTACTCCCTAGCTGACTGCTCTTTCCTTATTACTATGTTCCGGTTATTCTGTTTGGCAGTATTGCCCGGTTCACAGCATTCTGGTTATGTTCATGCCACACTCCACCCAGAATAATGCTCTCATCCAGGCTTACTGGCAAGCTTTTTTTCTTTAGTAGCATGGATTCACTTTAAAACTCTCTGGGCTCTCTCCTGATATGATTCCTCTCACACTTTCCCTTGTTTTCTCTTCTTTACAGGATTAGGTTTGCTCTGTCCTTGTGGGCAATGTTCCCTAAGATTTGCACTCATACACACACACATACACACACACACACAGACACATATTTTGAGAATGGTATAGATATTAATTTGTGCTGCATACAAAAAAGAAATTCGAGGGAACAATGGTTTTGGTTGATTTTTAGGATGTGCAAAAAATCATCCAATCAGTTGCAAATGTGAATGGCTATATACTCTAACTCTGATCATGCATCACCAATGAATAATCTAGAAATAGTGCAAGGCATGGAGTCTTATATGATTAAGGCAGAGCACAATGCTTTAGGCTCAGCGAAGCGGGTTTTACTGATCCACTGTTTAAAGGAGAAGTAAATAGTTTGTGTATATGTTTTGGCACCTCCCCAACCATTGTTTTTAAAATGAGAAATTTCATCAATTCAATTACTTCTTTCTCCCATTTCTTTCCACTCATGATCTTGAGCTACCCATGTGAATGGCACATCATCACTTTTGCTGACCAATAGACAGGGGGTGTCCCTGCCATGAAGCAAGGTGAGAACCATTGGGCACTTTATCAAAGGAGTTTTAACAATTAGATGAAACATCCATGCATTTTTTCAGATTCCCCCATCAATATTGAGATATTCCACATACTGTTATTGTAATGGCAAAATGGATTATTTCTAGGTGCTGCATATTTTTGAGTAATAAACACTTGACAGGACCGGGTACTCGGGGGTGTCTCCTATTGAGACTAGGGGGGGGTAATTTTGAGAATTGTGTCCCTCTCCCATGGAGCGGGACAAAATACTTGGCACAAAACACTGGGTTATTACAAGTGTTTTGTGGCCCATTGTGTGTCATTGGCCTAAGGCTACAGTTTAAAGTACAGATTGGAGAAATTTTTCTAACAGGGATTGGAGACACTTTAGACTGGAATTGAATTCAGGTAAACTGCATATAAAAGTGCACATGAATACAGTATGTTCAATGTAGTGGTCTCCAACCAGTGGCCCGTGAGCATCATGTTCGTCCCCAATCCCTTGGATGTAGCGTCCAATGGCCTCAAAGCAGGTGCTTATTTTTAAATTCCTGGCTTGGAGGCAGGTTTATTGCCAAGCACATCTGAATGTGGCTCACGGGTAAAAAAGGTGGGGACCCCCAGGGGCGCTCGGCCAATGAGGTGGCAGCACCAGATATATTTACAGGGGCGGCAAAAAGCCGCTCCTGTACTTTTAAGAATTTCCGGTTTGGAAACCAGAAATTTGGCTTTACTAGTGCAGGAGAGTGCAGTTGCGCTCTCCGCACTAGTGTTCCTGCCTCGGATGCCTCCCCTGCAGATGGGTAAGTCGGCGAGGGGGGCGGCATTTTGAGGAGCCGCCTCAGGCGGCTTCTTCACCAGAATCCCTGCTGGGGACCCCTATAAGATAAATAAACCTATATGTATAATGTTTGAATCTCTCACTTCAATACACTGATTCTGCAAAGGAATAAATCCCTGACATCCACTAACCAGCTGCAAACAAGAAAATAATTGTGTTCATTTGAACTGGAGGTATCCCTTCCCAGGCTGACTTCCAGAATGCTAAACTTTCCTTTAACTAATGCCAGCCCTATCACTATATTGGAGATTTCTCAGCCCCTTCAAAATATGCTCAATGTAATGTGGGTGGGAAGAAAGGTCTGTGTGAGGTACAATAGTAGGTCATTTTGCTGGCCTCATTTCCTTAATGTGGTTTGTATACCTCACACGCAGATGGTGAGATAGCTGAAACTATAATAAAGGGAAAAGGGAAGTGGGTGACGAAGGAAACATTTTTCTATGACAGGGGTCCTGGGTTTATATTTTAACACCAGGAAAATATGAATGTGGAATAAGCAGAAGTAGTGTAAGGATAGGATTGTGTAGGATACTTACAAGTTTGCTCTTCTGGTGTTACGGAGAAAGTATCGGTGAGGAAGGGATTTTTTGTAAATATTACATTTTGTTTAGTACAGCATTTTGGATTTTCAGAGTTTCTTTCACCATTTCAACTGTTAATGTTATGTTATGTGTTTGGTGCAGTGCTGAACTGGGGTAGAATGTGCACCAGTGGGGAACAGTTATATTGCGGCTGTAATGGACTGACGGACAGACAGACACAGGGCCGGCTGGAATTGGTTTTTTTTTTTTGCCATAGCTTTCAAAGTACACAACTAATAACGAATGGACTGGATAAACATATTTAAAAGCAGTTGAGCAGGTGCTTGGCAATAACACATAACCTGTAAGATGTCTTACAAGGTTTCCAAACATGGAATAGAGCGACGGAGGGGAGGGTGACAGAAGAAGGAAGGGGAGTAAAGCTGGCCATAGACGCAAAGATCCGATCGTACGAATCGTACAATTTTTGGAGTGTGTGTGGAGAGTCTCGACATTTTTCGTCCCATGGAGATCGGTTGTTTGGTCGATTGGCCAGGTTAAAAGATTTCTGTCGGCTGCCGATAATATCCGATATAATAGGACGATTTTCATTGGGAGACTGTCACTAGCTTTTGTTGGACATAACTTTCATACGATTGCTGTCAGGGGCAGAACATCAACTGATCTGTTCTTTTACTACTTTATTTGATCGGAATGGTTAGTGGCAGGTCGGGAGATGGGAAAGTCCGATCGTTCAAGGATTCGAACGATAGGATCTTTGCATCTATGGCCAGATTAAGACTGAGGGGTGCGAACACGGACTAGGGCAGAAGACAATTTTAGAGCTGTCTAGCACCCCCTATCATTGCACCCTAGGCAGCTGTCTCTTCTGCCTAAGCCCTGTTTCTAGCTGCAAAATATAAACGCCTGTAAATTCTCCAAAGCCACCTTGCATATCATCAGGCCCAGACTGGCAATCTGTGGGTTCTGGCAAATGCCAGAGGGGCTGCTATAAGGTGCCATAGAAAGTCAGTATTTAGTGGGCCGGTAGAGGCTGTTGGGGCCTCTGTGTACCTGAAATTCCAGGGTCTATTTTAATTCTCAGTCCGGACCTGCATATCATAGTGTAAGCATCAGCACCATCCCCTCTCTCAGCTGTTGGATCTGTGCAAACATCCTCCAGGCCCAATGTTCTAATTTAAATCAGCTGGACAAAACTAGATCAGCAATGTTCTGTGAGCCTTGGTGAATCAGCCCAAAGCTGCTACATGGCAGCATACATGATACATGGCCTAAAATGTCTGAATTTCAAAATGGTATTGTACAGAGGCATGAGGTCGTATTAGGATTCCGCTCACTTGAATAACTGGAGCTAAATAACAGAAAGGAGCGGCCACATTGCACAGAGGCCAGAATGCCTTTGATGTCCCCTGTGCGCTTTTCTTTTTTATCATTACCAAAACATTTTCTCATCCCTTTCCTCCCCAATATGTAATCCAGCCATGCCTATATAGATCTGACCTTTTAGAATAAAGCGTTTTTATTGGCTAAAAATCATTTCATGTGTTAAAGAGGCAAATGCTACATTTTAGCACTTTCCATTTTGCTCAGGTCGGTACAGGAGGTGCAACACAGAGAAGGGGACTATATTACACAATGTCTGGAACGAAAACCTTTTGGCAGCAGACGTGCACAAGATATATATATGGCCATTTAATGAGCATTATGACAGACCTCTTTTTCAGTTTATATAGCAGAGAAAACTGCCATTCTCTGCCAAATTACATATTCCTCTTTATTGCGTAATTAGATTCTCTTCATGTGATTAAACAATGACGGAATTAGGTAGTTCTTGGGAACTCTTGGCTCAGAATCCCTAGCAGTATGGTAATTAGATTTAGATTTGATTCATAGCAAATCTAAATTAAATCAGATGAGTATTAGCAGCTCTTTTCTTTTAGCAGTAATGCAACCTAAGGTCACATATAAACAACTCTTAAAAAAAAAAAACACACCCAAACTCCCATATCCGATTTTATCTTATTTATTATTAAAAAAGCTTGATTTATTTGGTTCTGTTAAAAACAAAATTGAGCAAAACCCAAATCGTACAATTTATTTCAGGGTTTTTTCCTCGCTCGATTTTTCGAGAGTACTGAATTTTTGTCCAAAATTTTTTTGGGCTAATTCCAGCACAGACCAAAGAAACTCAAATTTGTACAAATCTGCCATTGATTTGTACAAAACCTTGGCAGGTGTGAGAAGGTGGATTTTTGGATTCTGTCTTTTTGTAGGATCGGGCTTTAATAATACAAAACAAAAAAATCATATATCGCCCCAAAAAGGAGTTATAACCCCCTTAATATGCATGGTATGTCCGTTGGAAAACTAAGGGGCGATTGACTAAAATTGCCATTTCTATTTTTTTTTTTTTTTTTTCTCTTAAAATTCAATTTTTACATTTTTTTTCTAAAACTCAAAAAATTCAAGATTTATTAAGGGGGTTATTTATTAAAGGTCAAGTTGTGTTTTCTCTTGAAAAATTTTAGTTTTTTGAGGTTAGTTTCACAAAAAAACCTCAACTTTTTCAGGGGAAAAAAAACTCGAATTTTCGAGATTATGCCCTGAAGCTGTTAAAAGTCTGAATCCAAAAATACTTCAGCTAAAACCTGTCAAATTCACGTAAATGTCAATGGCAGAAGTCCCTTTAACCATTTGAAGATTTTTGCCTTTATGATTTTTGGGTGTTTTACGCTTGACAACACGATAAATTCAAGGTATTCAAGGTTTTTTACCCTATAAAACCGATAAATTTGAGGTATTCAAGTTTTTCCCGCGATTGCATTCAATCAAGTATTTTACATTTGGATTTTTTTCACAAATAAGCAAACATTTGAGTTTTTTTAAATTGTGAGTTCACTAGAGGTAGAAAAAAAACCTCACAAACTTGTCCTTTAATAAATAAACCCCTAAGTGTAAAAACCAATACAAAACTTTGTAAAAGCAGTTGAGGTCCCATACTGTGCTGATCTCACTGGATTTTTTTTTTTAATCATTTAGACTTTTGGAAGTTTTCTGATGTTTTTTTTTTCGCTTGTAATTGTCCATAAAACTCTATGTTGCAAGGTTTTAGAGATCGTTCATGACTTTTTCCATTCGTACTTTTTAATTTTGATCTTTTAATAACCTTCATGGTATTTGTGATTTTAGAGAAATAGAGTTTAATTGTGGTTTCAAAAACCTCCAATACAACTCAAATGCGACCTTTAATAATTGGACCTCTACCTGATGGGTTACAAACTGTATTTGTATGCAATGTCAGTAAGCGACTACATGGGAACATGGAGTTTTTATAACTGAGCAGCTGGACATAAGCCTAACATCACCATGTAGAATGCCAAACATTGGCTGGAATGGTGTAAGCAAAGTTTCCGCCATTGGAGCAGTAGAAAATGCATTATCTGAAGTGATGAATCACCCTTCTCCATTTGGCAGTTTGATGGTCGAGTCTGGGTGCCAGGAGAACACTACATGCCTGAATGTGCAATGCCAACTGTAAAGTTTGATGAAGGAGGGAAAATGGTCTGAGGCTGTTTTTCATGGTTTGTACCACGGCCCAAGTTTCTAATAAAAGCAAAACTTGACTCTACTGTGTACTATGACTTTCTTGACAATTCCTTGTGTTTGTGTCCACGATTTGCAGCACACTACGGTTGTTGTAGCTGAATGGAATCAAATCCCACCAACAATGTTCAAAGATGAAAAAGAAAGCTCTCCCAGAAGAGTAGAGGCTTTTATTACAGCTATGAGAAGACTACGGGAGTTATTTATAAAAATCCAAATGTTAAAATCTGGAAAAATTTGAGTTTTTTCATTAGAAAACTGTTTTAGAGGAAAAAAAACCTCAACATTTTCGAGATTTATTATACCCTGATGCTGCAAAAAGCCAGAATACGAAAATCCACGATCTCCGACCTATCAAGGTCCTGTATAAGTCAATGGAAAGGCACCTATCTGAATTTGAAGTTTTCATTGCCAGTACTGGGTTTAGCCCAAAAATCCATTTTCTATGGGGTTTTCATGAAAAAACTCAGAGCAATTCGGGAATTGGGTTTTTGCTTGTTTTATTGAGTTTTTCCGCAATCCAATTAAATCAAGTTTTTTTTATTAATAAATAAGCTAAAATCGGCATGGGAGTTTTGTCATGTTTTTTTAATAAAATTAGATAAATTTGGATTTTAGTAAATAACTACCTCAATGTGTATGGATACTTCTGGCCATACAGTGTATCACCACAGCCTGATTTTATGTAACTTTATGCAGAAAGTCAAAAGGTGAAGGCCTTGCTTACAGTTACATTATTCATAGGGAAATGCAAATAGGTTTCCTGTGTGCAAAATATAATACTGCTATAGTAATTGTGGTATTCCCCTATAACAGATAATGAAATCCATTAAGACAACGTATGTAGCTGAACTACATGTGACCTGTATGACTTTAAATGCACCTGGTGAGTTTTTACTGATTTGTTCTTTTTGGTCTGTGTCCCCTTTTAATCTCTGTCTCAGCTTCGTTTTCTTTCTTTACTGCTGTCACTCCTGGGGTTTGGCTCGGCTCTTTACAGCTCTGCCTCTAATTCCATCTCTTTCTCCCAGTTCCATTTATTTTTTGGTGTGTGATTCTGAGATCACGAGTTTGGAAAGCTCTGTTTCCATTTTCTGTGGAATGTTGGCAGCTTTTCTGATCACAGGACACAGACCCCAGCCAGGAAGAATAGTGGTGGGATGGGGGGGGGGGGAGAAAAGAGGCAGGAAAGATAAATGAGGGAAAGCAGAAATATTTAGGTTTTAATGCAATAAACTTACCGTATTTGGTCAAACCTTTGATATTAGTTTGCTGTTGTTTTCTTTGCGGCAGCATTAATATGTACAATCTCTTGCATCACCTAGTATGTTCGCAGTTTGATGTCAACACTAATGCAATACCAGTTATTGTGAAATGTTAATATCTGTGATTTTATGTGGCTGTTCTTCAGGCACTGAAGCTTTTTTTTCCAAATGCAGAATTTAGATGTTTCTGTCTCTTCATTGCAGTCTCCTCTATGGAGTGTTACACAAATAAACTGAACATTCCTAATACTGTATCTGATATATAATTTATAAGTAAAATATATGTGGGGTTTGCTGTTTTTTGTTCCTTCCCAAAATATCTAGCAAAGTTTAAGGACATTGCTTATTGTCAGTATATATATAGTTTATATTCTCCATTGACAACAGCATCCCCAGAGGCTATATAGAAACAGGATATTTTCTACCTGTAAATATTATTTTCAAAAACAACAGAATGAGCACTTTCTAAGGGCCCCATGTTGGTCCCTGCTGATTTATATGGACATGACAGATTCATTTAAAAGTCAATTTAAGAACACTGGGCAACCAATCAGAGATTGACATTTTTCTGCCAGCTGCAGGTAGATCAATAAAGCAAATATTTAATTGTTCTCCATGGTTACTGCCCTGGTGCCAATCTGCCCAGTGTTCATAAAAAAGTCACACGTTGCAAAATTCTGTAGTCATAGCTTTGAGCCACCCACTATACTGTGTAAAGCTGCACGATGTAAGTGGCACAAAAGAAAATCTGCATGCACATACCAAAGATTGGAAAACATTGTCATCGCTGGAGGTATCCCTCTTCCTTTTAACCCCTCTACTATATCATGTATATGAAGTCTAGATAAACCATCTCAGTGCTTCACTTAATTGCCTGTGGGACCATTCTAGGCCCTACAGGGGCCATTATTGTCTCTGAGCTGCTTAGAAGAGCTAATGGAGAATCAGTACTTTCAGCACATTATTTTGTTCTAACACAAGTAGCGTAACAATGTAGTTTGTGTAAGATATAGGTGGGATGTAAAATAAGCACAAAAACTACCAAATTTCCATGCCCAATTTGACCTTATATTCTAATAAAAAACCCTATAAATTTCCCCCAACCCCTATAAACCCAATACTGTACTCCAAGCATCCATCCTTCATTCCCTAGAAGGCCTAGGATCCTACCCCTACAAACATCACTGTTCCTGACACTCTTAACGCCACACAAAGCATGGCCTACGGCTGTAAAAACCCTGTATCACTCTTGGCCACTTCGCTCACCCCACCTCCCACTCTTGACCACGGTTGGCTTCTAAAAAGCTTTCTGGTCCTATGCATGGTTCTAAGTTTCCCACTTATCAAGAACTGCAAGATAGAGTCCCCCGTCAACAGGTACAATTCTATACATATCTTCAACTCAGACATGTCTTTCAGGCACAGTTTCAAAATCACTCCCCCACAATGGGTAGGGTACCACTAGAAGATGCCCTTTATTCCCCATCCCCAGCAAAACTCCTGTCGAAGCTATATAGAGGAATTATGGGAGCAATCAAGCCACCCTTTGATCAAACTTACCTCCTGTGGACTCAGGTTATCCCAGGACTTGAACGTGACCAATGGGAGGATGCCACGGAAAACGCGTACATACAATACAAATTCCTCCATCAAACCTATTTAACGCCACTCAAGCTAAAGAAATTTGGTAAGAGGCAAGATGACTGCTGTCCACGATTTAAATCCTTTGGGGCATACTTTGTCCACATGGTACAAGAATTCTGGTCTAAAGTAATGGCGACCCGTGCAAATGAACTGGGCATGCCACAAATAGTGGACCATGTCTGCTTTCTGGGAATAATCCCAGATCATGCACTGGATGGGAGGAACTCACCCTTTCCGTGGCTTTCTTAGGACACCTAGTGGATGGGGCTCTTCCCCTAGTGAAACTAAATTATGAAACGAGAGGGTCGCATGATAAATTTGACAATATTTGGGGGGACTGGTGCAACCAAGACCCCCTTGATGAATAACTGGTCCCTTTAAAATTGTTGTGACCTGCTATATAATGCTACCTTATATGATTATTTGAATAATGATAACTGATTTATTTAGTGAGAGAACTATCCGGTTACTTAAAACTTAAGACTGACCTGACTTACATGCAGTATTGCTAAACACTGTAATGACATTGTTGTTTTGTGTTATTATGTGTATTATTACTGTTTTTGATGATACACCTATATAGTACTGAACAGTATAAAATCATATTTTAAAGATACTTGGAATTATTGTTAAAGGGGACACCTTAGAAAATAATTACAAAATCTTTTCTACTGATGTTGTCATAAGCTTTACACTGTGAACATTTTCCGTCATTCTTCTGAAATCCACTATTAACGCACATAGGTGAGTGCAATTAAGACTGTTATAAAGTTTTGCATCATCCCAAAATCACCAAAATAGGGGACCCGATGCCCATGCTACACAATTATATACAGTGAGGCGGGAGAGAAAATGCAAGGAGTACAGTGACATCTAGGAGGTGCCGAATAGAGAGTGTCTGCCCACCTCTGTGCCTGGGGTGTAGAAGTGGTCAGGCAATATTGACAGCTGAGATTTTAAATACCTTTATAACAGGTATGGATGAACTCATAAAAAAAGAATTTGGGATTCATGGTTAATGTAAATGGGCTTTCATTATACAGCATTTTATGTCTGGGTGAGAGGTCCCTTTTAAATAAGTTTAAATAGGGGTATAACTATAGGGGGTGTGGGGTTATCACTGCATCAGTGACCTTGGCGTGAGGGAGGCTCATGGGCACAACTACTGGAATAATTAGTGCTAGGTAACCATTCACATGTACCCCATCTCACATCTCGCAGTACTTTGCAGCACATATAGAGCATTACACGTTTCTTATAATATACTCTGTTCTCTGCTCAGAAGAGTTTGCCCGCAATTGAATGAAAGCATTAAGAACACACCACATATTTCAGTAATAAAAACACACTCGTAGCACATTTTGGCATTTTATAGTTCCAATGTTACAAATGTTTTTGGACATAACAAATAGTTTTCTTTAGATAAAAAAGGACACATAAAAACAATTTAAAAAACTGAATTTGTTCATTTGACAAGCTTTAATTAACCCGACAACAGGGCCCCCAGATACATTAAATTGGGGGAATGCTGCAGTAAGTTTGCCCTTTGTAGACTTTGTTTGAGTCAGTGTTCTTATAATGTAGATGTTATAATGCACTTGGGGGTGGGGGTTGGAGGTTAGCAGGGGCAAACTGCAACCCCCCAAGCAATGTGCAAGCACTGGCCTCAGTGTGGCTGTTAAGGGTAGGGGAAAATAAGACACCCATTCACTGCAGAAGGGGCAAGCAGAGCGCTGCTCTTTATACCAAGACCTGAGTTGCTCCATAGACCCCTCTTGCAGTAGATAGGTGTAAAACACAAACCACCTGACCTGCAGGGGCTGTGCACATACATGAAGCCTCATTACCAAATAATAATAATTATAATAATAAAAATATAAACCAAAGAATAGAAGAAGGGAAAGAAGCGAATGTGACCCCCCACCCCCTTAACCGTACCATGTGATTTGCCCTTCTTTCCTTCCAAAGACACCCATAGCAGTGATTAACAGCAATGGATCATCTTTTCTTAGACTTACTACTGGAATGGACACTTTCCCTGGCACAGCATGATGTAAAGCCTTCCTGTTAGACCCAACGAGCAGTGAATAACCCCTTTGCTGCCAGATTGTATCTAAAGGAACAATAATTCCCTCCCAAGTACCTACAGAGCAGTGTCCAACCCTCAGCAATGATCTGTAGGTACCAGGGAGATGCACATTAACCCTTTCCCTTCCAGAATCATCAGACTAAACAGGTTGAGGGCATGGAGGAGGCGTCATAGAAGAAAATGGGCAGCTGAGGGACACTTAACAAGGCACTATAGGAGTTGGGCAATGTTTATCTTAGACTTGTCCCCCTACTTCTATACACAGATTCCTGCTCCGCAAAAAAAATTAAAAGAAACTTACTCCTCATCAATCCCCATGTCACACCTTACAATACAATGCTATCACTGGCTTTTCTACTGATTTTGGTTACCGCCAAATTATTACTTGAGTAGGGGGGGGGGTTATTTTTTAGGGTATACTGTCCAGGAATATGAAGGGATCACAATACAACATACTACCTACCAAACTTTGCAGGTACAGCTACCACTGGTTTACAGCAATACGTAAGTGGACAAAACTCTAAGGATTACTAAAACAATGCCCTTGTGGTGCCAACTATTCTGGGGAGAGTATGTTCACATTTCAGCACATTTTATATATATTCCCCTTGGGACACTTCTATAGTTTATTGTAGTTTCCATGTAACTGGAATTTGGCCTATATAAAAGCTTAGTAACCGAGACTTGTGGGTAATAGCCAGTTTAATATGCTCTCCTGTGGTTGTGCAATTCATATCAAAGCCTAATATCTTATTAGCAAGACACTGACCTTGTTCTAGATATTTACAATATTGTGTGTCCTATATCAAATCCCATGCTGTTCAAGAAGTATGTTCCTAAGTGTACACCTCCATATTCCTGGACAGAAGAATTCCTTCTGACTAGCACATTCTTACCCAGCTAAGAACAGGGTTCTTTACTCCTGGCTGGTGATAAAACATTGGGTGTTTGTGTAAAGGGCCAAATTTATTTAGAATTTCAAAAACTAAACAGTATTAGCTCTTTTAAAGCTCAAGTTCATGTCCCTCACTGTCATGATCTTTGTAACTTGCTGTTGCTTGAGCCAACAGGCCCTAATAACCAATAACTTATCATAATCTGTTCTCGTTCAAACATTGTGGCCCGGTCTGGCAGTGAAGGGGTTAAACACGACACGTGCCACAAAAAATAGTAAGAGGCAAAGTTGCTCCAAATTGCATTAGAGCTCCTCTCTTTCCTGGAAGCTGATACTGCTCCCTGTATTATTTGTATGAGGCAGACAGAGGAGGGCTGGAGAGGCAGTAATTCAGGGGGAGGGTGCAAATTTCTAAGTGTAGGTGTTCACACTTTATCCAGGAGGGACCGCTGCCAGTATAGAATCCTCTTCGGTGTGCCACATTGCCTGAAGAGCACAACAGCCAGTCCAAGGGTAAGAACACAAAGCAAGAGAATGACAGGAACTACAATGGCTGCAGCACTCACTTCACCACTTGCCTCGTCTACCTCAATAATAACCACCTCCCTGTCATCATCCTCTTCCGGCTGTCGGACAGTGCTGCAGCCCATCCAGTCGACCAAAACGGATTTCGGGTAGCCAGACTCTGTCTTCAGCTGCTGATTGTTGAACTTCCAATACTTGTTACCCTTGTAAAAGTAAGTGAAAGCTGTAGGGCAGAAAAAGGGAAGGCATAGCATTATGAGACATAAATATAAGAATGGACTCATTGTTGCTTTGAGCAACATAAATGAATCTATTTTATTACTGTCCTTGGATCAGACAGAGTTTTAGGTTTACCTCCATCACTGCCCATGAATGCTCCTTTGATGGAGTCTGGGATGCCTTCCCACACGTTGACAGGTTTGGGGTATTCTGGATCCACTGCTCTCATCTCCTCGTTAAACCGGTAATACCTAGATAAAACGATAAGGAGGATGAAAAACATTTCCCATAGAAAAAACATTCCGTTCAAATATGACTATGAAGATTTTCATTCATCCAGGTGATGGTATATCTAGTATAGGTAAATTTAAAACAACTGGACTTGCTGAGTAATCAATGAAGACCTTTCACTACTCATCTGAGCATCTTATTCCATTCAAATGGCACCTTCTATTGTACACAATAATCCAATCTACACGCTTATGCTCCACTTACTTGGTACCCCTGAAGAAGTAGGTCTTTCCATTTGGCATCCAATATAGGGCAGCATCAATTCTGTCGCTAGGAAGTCCTCTGCCCATCTCCTTCAGGGTTTTGGGATACCCTGGCTCTAAAACAGCTTCATCAAACACCCAGTGCTTATCCCCTGAACAAACAAGGCATATGTCAACAACATCAACAAGCAGATTATAAACTGGAGCTTTGTAAATTCTAGGAACTTGTTTGGGTTAATATATATATATATATATATATATATATATATATATATATATATATACTCATTACCTTTGAAAAACACAAATTTGCCATCCTTTCGCTCATAAGCTGAATTAATGGAGCTGGGAAGACCACGCCAGAATTGCCCAATAGGCATAGGGTATCCATCCATTACACGTTTATGACGTACACGCCAGAACCAGCGTTCCTGTTGCGAGGTAAAGAGAACATTAGACATAAAATATGGTTTTGGGGAAAAGGGAGTACAAAGGAAAAGGGTAACTCATGAAGGAAGGTTGTTATAGCAGAAAATAATCAATTTGGTTAAGTGCACAAAAGAATTTCAATCTAATCCATTCAGTTTTGCATACTAACCTTGAATACAAACATCTCTCCCCTTAACACAGCAATTGTGTCAAAGTTGCCCTGGCAGATGTCAGGTCCATAAGTGGGATCATGTGGGTTATCATCTGGTCTCTGGGTTTGTGTGGGTCGCGGAGCTCGTGTAGGACGAGGTGCACGAGTTGGACGATCTTCTCCGTGATCTACAGATGAAGAGATTTAACAGTGATACATTTCAATTATCCCTTAAACATAATGTTGTTCAATTTCATTCTACCTTTATTCGGTAGTCTTATTTTTAAGCTCACCACCTACCCAACTATTTCCATGTAATTTTGTCATACCAACATGCCTTTGCACCTTTTTTTCTCTAGGAGATGTCAGTTTAGCCCCACTATATGTATCACTTACCGGGACCATAGAGCTGTTGGATTCCTCTGCGGTCATCATCTGGTAGCTGAAAATTAGTTGTGTCCATCCACTGATAAAATGGAGCCATAATTGCAGATGGATCATTCGAATGTTCCAAACCGAGAGCATGGCCAAGTTCATGTACAGCCACCAGGAACAGATCATTACCTAAGAAAATCAAAGATTTAAACCAAACATATAATAAATACGTACATACATTACATGATAGCTGATTTGTAGAAGGTAAATAAAAGTGACCTGTAGCAGGATAAAGAGAATATTAATTCCAAGAGCTGTTAAGATTAATAGGTTAATTGTCACTTGTAATACTAGATAATGGTAACAGTTACAATGCACTTTTATTACCATCACCATCAATGCATACTGTGGAACCCAGTGTTTGTTATTGCTTTACCTTCAAGATCATCATTCCTAGCTGTCCAAGGTTCTGCAGAGTCAAAGTGTGTATCACCTCCAATGCCTGACCCAGGAAAATATGCATGTGCCAAAAAGCCCCCCTCTCCATCAAAAGGAGTGCTGTCTCCATGAAAACCCTCAGCAAAAAAAAGCATGATGTCAGCATGTTTAGTGTATCCATCTTTAATATCCACATATCGAACCTCCCGGAAGCGAAGTGGCGTCACACTCTCCCAAACTTTAAAGGCTCTCCGAATCGCCTCATAGGTAGAATACTCGCCAATTTTGGGAGTGTAATTCTGTATGCTGCGGTAAATAAATATACCAATTAATACACATATAAAATTGCTTTGCGGCAATAAAACTAGGGGGGTATATTGATCAAAGAGTGAAACTAGAACTTGTCACAGTCTACCGCAGTGAAATTCCTCCCATCATTTTTCCTCCCATAATTATCTTGCATTGGATTTTTAAGGGATTTTTAAGGGATTATATTTATGAATGGAGAGATCACCCTTTGATAAACATACACGTGGATAGATAGCAGAGGAATTTCACTCTGGAAGATTGTGGTGAGTTCTAGTTTCACACTTTCATAAATATGTCCTTATACAGTATGTCAGACTTGATTTGTATCACACACCAAAATGTGATGTCCTTGTGCTGCCACTTCAAACCCTGGATGGCGTATCTCTTCCGTCTCACATTTGCCTTTATTTCAGAACCAAATTTGTCAGGGACTCCACATCGTGGCTTCTTCATTGCTCTTCAGAAAAAGAAAAAAAGTTAATTATTGTAATTTATATGTAAAAAATGAGCACTTGGGCTGTCACACTTATGGGCATGTTTATTAACATTAAGACAAACATCAGGGGTGATGTTGCCCATAGCAACCGATCAGATGTTTGCTTTTGTTTTCTAACTAGTAGGTGATTGCTCAAATATAAGTAGTGATTAGTTGATATGGGCAACATCACCAGTGATGTTTGTCTCCGATGCTAATAAATACGCCTTGAGTGTTTTTTCTGCTGGAAATCACTCATTAAGTGGATTTTGGGCAAAAAACACTCAGAAGGCCATGCAAACAGAAAAAAACAGTGCATTTCTAGCCTACCAGTAACAGCAATTCCAAGAGAAGTCATGTTGTAACTACTGCAAGTGCTTATACAACATTAAGGGGCAGATTTATTAAGGGTTGAATTGAAAATTCGAATTTTCAATTTTTTTATGGTCAAAACTGTGAAATTCGACTAGGTAATTATCCAAACTCGAATAGGTTTTTTGTTCTACTCGAATCCAGTTTGATAGAATTTGATTCGAGTTTTCGACTCTGTAAAATTAGTCTGAGTTTAAGATATTCGATCTTTATAAATAAATAATCTACATTTTTGAATTTCAAGTAAAATCCAAATTCGAAATATTGATAAATGTGTTCCTTTTTAATGTCAAGAATTCTTTATTTTGTCATTCAGGAATTTTCTCCCTGCCAACATCTGCTAAAGTATTTCTATATGCAGACATTGTAAAACCAATACTAAATGCTGTCTTTCTTGGTTTCATGACAAACGCATAATGCACATTAAAAATCCAACATACAAACGATAAAGTGTAAAACAGATGGTCAGAGATTAAAGGGGCAGTGACATATTTTAAGACATATTACTGCCCACTCTTTTCTAAAAAGAGAGAGAGTCCACGAAAGCACTTACAGCAACAATAGATAAATGTGTTTCATTTCATCTTTAATATTGCATAGATGCCCCATGCAATATTAAAGATGCACTGAAACACATTTATCTATTGTTGCCGTTAGTGCTCTTGTGGACTGCTATTGATATTTATGATTAGCACCCCGGCTGAGCCTCTGGGACTGGTGAGTGCCGTTTGAAAAATATATATATATATTTATAATAGAGCGCGCATTTCGGTTGGGGATAACAGTAGTTTTATTTTTTTTAAAAATGCCCCCCGCCAGCACTAGGCTACCCGCAAAGGGAGGAAACTCCCGGTGTGAGCAGCCATGTCCGGTCACTCACATGCACATAATGAAAAGCTGCCCCGGATTGCTCATTATGCACATGACGTCACATGCGCATTATGTGCATGCAAGTGAGCGGACATGATTGCTCACACCGGGAGCTCCCTTCTGTTGCTGGTAGCCTATCGCTCACGAGGGGCTACTTCTACTGTTATCCCCAACCGGAATGTGGGCTCTATTAGCCCTCACCTTTGTTTGGGGATAACAATTTTAGCCAACAGGTGCCCTTTAAGACATTATGCAGTGATGTAAACAGTGGAATTCAAACAGACTCTTGGACCATTGTGGTATGCGTGTTCTTTTATAAAGATTGCTTAAAATCTAGATAAACAGAAGCAGACTTAACCACTTGGTTACACTTCCCTATGCATGTGACTAACTTTTCAAAACAAAAATTATGTTTTTACATAAACTTCTCTTTTTTACTAAACATCAAGGGGCACATTTACTTAGCTCGAGTAAAGGATTAGTGGTCTACTGAATGGCTACTTCGACCACGAATCGAACTAAAAATCGTTCAACTATTCGACCATTCAATAGTTGAAGTGCTGTTTCTTTAAAAAAAAACTTTGACTACCTACTTCGCCACCTAAAACCTAACGAGCACCAATGTTAACCTATGGGGACCTTCCCCATAAGCTTTCCTAGCAATTTCTGATCGAAGGAAAATCGTTCGATCGATGGATTAAAATCCTTTGAATCGTTTGATTCAACGATTTTTCCCACGATCGTTCGATCGAAGTAAATGCGGTAAATCCTTCGACTTCGATATTCGAAGTCGAAGGATTTTACTTCGATGGTCGAATATCGAGGGTTAATTAACCCTTCGACCCTTAGTAAATGTGCCCCTAAGCCTTGCTTTCGAGGAAATTTGTTTTCAGTGGTGACACATGGCATTTGTAGAGCTGCTTGGGAGCTGCAGGCAATTCAATGCATGGCAATGAGGTGCAATTTCAGGCAATTAGGGATGTGGTGTTCAAAACATCCAAAAGTGATCCCTGTGCCATTACAGAATGTCCACACAAGACACACTACCACTACCCACAGTTGTCAAGTACACATGATTATATTAATTGCTGACAGAGGAAGAATACAGTGCTGCCTGTGCTTTGCATCTAGTTCCTAGTGCACATGGGAATTGACATATGTGTTATAGCTGTGCACTGCTGTTTGCTCTATTTTCAATCATTTGCTCTTTTATTATGCGTTCTATAGAACTGGGCAGTATTTACTCAACTGTGCCCTGTCTCAACAAAGTAAAAAAATTGTATATAGGTATGGGAACTGTTATCTGGAAACCCATTATCCAGGAAGCTCTAAATTGTGGGAAGGCCACCTCCCATAGACTGAATAATTCAGAACTTTAGATTTCCTTTTTCTCTGTAATAATAAAACAGCACATTGTACACACTACTGCCATCTGGAAAAAGGTACCGAAGCATTAGGGCCCTCACTACCGGTCCTAGAGGAACGTTGTTTCGTTTCACTGATATGGATGAAATGATAATAAACTCACTCTTGACTTCACTCTTGATATAAATAATCCTTACAAAAGCAATCCTATAGAGTTTAAGTAATGTATAAATAATTTTTAGTAGACTTAAGGTACGGAGAGTCAAATTACAGAAAGATCCTTTATTGAGAAAACCCTGCGTCCAGAGCATTCTGGATAATCTGTCCCTTACCTGTATTCCCATGTACATAGCCTAAGATAAAATGAAAACAAACTTCCTACTGATGCACTTGTGAATGCTACACATTCCCTTAGTGACACTTGGCTGTTGCTGGGGAAACATTAACGTAGGTTTACATTAAATTCGATAAATTTTTGATCGAAAGTAAATTATCCACAAAGATACTTGTAACTCTACAAGTTCCTTGCACCTTATGCCTAGCACCACAGAAAGTGCAAAGTACATGGCACATGGACACAAGGAAGCCCAAGTACTTGTTTTTACAAGGTGTTACTTCTAGAGGACTGTCTTAGCATACTGTGCCTACACACACAATTGACGACCCTACTTTGTGTCTGCGTCAATAAATTGTGTGCAAATTGCAGCACTTGTGCCTGCTATTAAGTTGGAATTCTGGGGATGTGTAGCATTGTGGATGACAAACATGGCAATTTATTCCAATATTAGAAAATGAACCCTAGAGACTGGGAAGAAAAAAACTAAAGCCAAACAGAGTGAGTCATCCTTCTGTGTTTGGAATGACTTCCTATGGGCTTGCCTAATACGGGGGTATTAGCCAGTGAATGCTGCCCCAAAGAGCCCCATCCTTAAATGAGCTATCATGATAAATGTACAAGTGCCTCGCACACACATACTTCTCTGTGTCACTGTCAAACTTTCCTGTCACTTTTAAGCCATAGAACTTCTGCATGGCAGAGACTGCAGCACTCATGGACTGAGGGGAGCGTAAGGTGTGTGTCCGCAGATCTCCAGGGGGCAGATATCCATACTGTTGAAGCCAGGCCTGGGGAAAAAAACACAGGTATGGCTTATAAACTGTACCACATTTCACACAGTTTATTAATGAAGTAGTATATAACAAAAATATGCATACACAGCTGAGAAGACCCTACACAAATGTAAAGAGTTAGGAGGTTGCTGAAATATTACGAAAGGGAATTTTCTAAAGCAAGATCGGCAAACCTGTTGTGCTCCAACTACAAGTCCATGCATGCCCTTCAGTTAGCAGAAAGACTTAAAAAACATCATTATTTTTATGAACATTTCAGTAATTCACAGGGGACATTTTCAAGTTACATTCTATTAAGTCCTCTATATCTCTGCTTATTCACATGTCTCCTGTGAAGTCACATGCGTCCATGTAGCTGCTTTCTTGCTTACATACATAGCTGCACTCTCAAATGAGGAGTAATTCAATATCCTTTCTTGGTAGATATGAGTAGGTATAAGTGATACAATGTTACAGAAAAACAGAGCTGAAACTATTTCCACATACAAATAAACGTAGACAATTGAGGTGGTCAACCAAGCTCTGTCTTGAAAAAGCGTATAGCCATATTTAGGAATTCTGTGCAAGTGTAAGCAGTAAACATGGTTTGTTGTATCTGTAGAGACGATGAACAACTTCAGACCAATGAAAATGGTTTAGTACCCCTTCAAACAGCCCTCATTTTATTAGTGTGTGAACTGTTGCTTATATTTTCATTGTCGACTCATGATGCCATTTAGCCATCTTTACACCTACTACATTCTAATGCCGACTGCCACATTTCAGTTGACCAGTGATTTACTAATATAGGCATCAGTGGTGGAATGTGTGGATCTGCATAAAGGACTATCTTTGTACATTATGTATGGTGGATTATGAAAAGATAACTTGCTTAGTAAACGTTAACAGATAATCAATGTCATTAGGCTTATTATACACATACTTGCTTGTGTCTTATGGTACAAGGGGTAATTTGAGAACCAGTGTGAACTTGGAAAACAGTGGTAGACTAAATGCCCCATATAGCTGTTGCCACTTCCAACAGACGGGGCAGTATTAAGGTCCAGTGTTGAACTGCCCAGGACATCCAGTAACAATTAAGTGCAGGTAGTTGAATAATGACTGTGTTTTTTTTTCCCACCTACGCACATCATTGTTCAAAATGTCCTGTCGAGTTCTTTGGCTCTTTTTAGCCCTTCTCACCCTATGCAGGTTGTTTGCTCTGCTCCACTGTTGCAATGAGTCACCACTTCAATCTTATTATTCCCTCAAGCAAACCAGGGGGATGGGTGACTGCCTATCTATATATGTTGAACACTAATGGATGTTAATGCCTAAAGGGTACAATGAATGGACAGAACTTCAAAGTGTGTGTGTAGGAGGGGGAGGCATGCAGAGATTGTGGAAAAATGGGAAGGGGTCTAATGTTACAGGAAATAAACACACTGCTATACTGGACTAGGGAAATGGTGGGGGGTGGGGGTAGGGGTGGGTCAAAAAAAAGTCAGAATACAACAGACAGAGAAGAGAGGGACATTCCTCAATTTTGCCAGCAAAAAGCAAAAGTCTATGATGCCAGAATTAAAAAAGCAAATATCACCAATTATTATTAACATGTATTTATATAGCGCCAACATATTGTGTAGCACTGTAAAGTAAATGTGATTATACACATGAATTATATTATATAAACATGAATGGTGTTTTGAGATGGGAACCCACTTCAGCCAATATTACAAACCTTTGAGAGTTGGTATTACATTGTGATGTATCAGTAAAAAATATTGGTTGTACAATGACTGACAGAATTGTGAGAGAAAAATATCTCTGTGATGTTCTGATGTACTGGAAATATACTGTCATTCTCGCGCTTAGTTACGCAACTTCTCCCTTTTACAAGAGTGTAGAAAAAATCCGTGGGCCAAACAAATATATACCAACTGGAAGACTTATTTAATGTAAAGTCCTTTTTTTCTTTTACGCTCCATTAACATCAAGGAACCATTATAAATACACATCCCATGAATTTCAGTCCGTTTTCATTAGATCTTCTACTCCTGCGAATGATGGCAGACTGCTTTCCAGTCACAAACAAATGCACTTACAATGTGTTTTTAAGTTATAAATGGTGAGTTTCCCTTATTTCGCAATAATGAAACTGGGCTGTAGGCTGAACCATCCTTTGGACATAGCCTGCAGGCCAGCTGTGCAGAGCTGAAGAAAAGGAGAGTTTTGCCACTCATTACTCACCCACCTTAGACAGTCCCAGTCTAATCCTAAAGCCTATGGCAATTGTCTCTGAGAAGACCAGAAATGTAAGAAATGTCTGGTGTGCTGTAAGCCTAAAATGTATATATTGCACCAATGCTGGTCTGTGGCCTAAACCAGATCATGAGAGACCATTAGTGTGTGCAATGTCAAAGTGACATAGGGTAATTGACAACAGAAAGTTATATTTTCATTTATACCCCATAAATATTTTTGTTTCTAGCAATAACTTTTAAAGTAGAGGGTTATACTGTTCTGTATGGTACTCTCAGCCCAAAGCTTGGTGCATGCACAGTGCACAGGTTTTGAGGCACAGGTTACCCTGTACTTTGGGTGCCATGGATCATTTGGGTAGAGCAGCTGAGATGGTGGAACCCTATATCATCAAGCATCAAAGAGGACCCGGATGTGGCATAAGTGTTCAGGTCATGGAAAACATCAAGTTCAATGCCATGAAAACACTAAATATAGTCAGATGTTTACCTATTAAATAAACAGCCAATGAATATATGTTGTAGTGAATTTACTCTTTACCCCTAAAAGAAAAATTTAAAAATGTAAAATGTTTTCCTGCACTGCATCCCTTTATTTCAAGCCTACGTGTCATTGTACCAGATAATGAACTCTGAGTCATTAACATAACCAGCACAACTGAACAAACAGCTCAGTAAGGGTTATTAGAACTCCTTTTTTTTCTTCATTTTTTTAAATTATAGTCCTCTTTGATGGTATACTATGCAAGTCATGTGGTTAGTGGCCTGATAAAAAGCAGATGGGTTCTGTTGTTGGAAAAATAAATACGGAGAACATGCTGATTTGAACATTGCCAATTACACTGATTTCAGCACCTTTTTATTCATAACTCAGCACAAACCAACAAAAACTACAATATATAGAGTCAAGGTTATATTTTATTAGTATGGCCCTTCTCTGTATTACTGAAATTGTGAGGGTTTTAGTGAACATATGTTTCAGTGCACACCCTCAAGAATCACCTCTACTAAAAGTCTTATACTTCCACTCTTGGGTCCTTAGGTTGGTGGATACACCCAAGGTGCCAATCCTACCTACACTCCTCTGTGGAGATAGGCTGCTTAAACCCAACATACCCTCCAGATCTCAAACTAGCTATTTCTTTGAGTCAGGTCCCCTCACCCCAGTCAGAGGTCTTTGGGGCTGAAAGATATCTGGAGTGCTGTTTATATTGGGAATAACGTACCCAATAGACAATAATGAACAGTAGGTACATTATTTGTTAAAATACAAAAAAAAAACCACAATTATAACTGATGACATCACTAAGCTCCATTTCTAAGGATATCATTTACAGGATATTCATGGCTCTTTCTATCCTTATAATACACAAAAGCCATGAATATCTTGTAAATTATATCCTTATAAACGGTGAGTTCTGATGTCATCAGTTATAATCGGTGAGTTCTGATGTCATTTCTGTCACATGACTCCCTAAAACTTGTGTATTATAATAAATAAAATACCACCAGTTGCAAAATATGAGGATATTAGAAGTTACCTCGGAGTTCCATGACCTGTATAAAAACACAAGGCCGATGGTCATGAAACTCCTCGGTAACTTATAATATCCTTATATTTTACAAGAGGGGGTACTTTATTCACTATATAAACGGTGAGTACGGATGTCATCAGTTATAAACGGTGAGTTCTGATGTCATTTCTGTCACATGACCCCCCGTTGCAAAATATGAGAATATTAGAAGTTACCTCAGAGTTCCACGACCTCAGAGTTCTGCCTTGTGTTTTCATATGGTCATGAAACTTCTCGGTAACTTACAATATCCTTATAATTTTACTTTATTCACTATATATCGTTCAAATACTGTAGTTCCAGTGGTGAACAATTGCTCACACTCCTATTATTGATTCTTGGTTATACTCAAATATCTTCTGCAAGGGCCTGCTGTTGATTTTATTGAGATCTACTAAAATTATTATGGCATGAGCAAAATACACAGCAACTTTCACGCAGCTACAATTTACAGTATATGAAGTGTACATGTAGTAGTAATCAGCATAGTCAATCCAGCATCCCACAACTATGTAGATCACAACATCTACAGCAGGCATGACAGGTAAGAGTTATGCAATAAGTCTATAAAGTCAGTGAAAAACATTGCTTATCCTCGTAAACTAAATCATGCCAGGGATCCTCTCCCTTCTTTTTTTTCCCTGCCCCCTCTCAAGAATCCAGCCCCCGCCATGTTAACCCTGCCTTTTCTTGGAAAAAACAATCTGCAAGATCAGGCCTGTGGATTCTGAGTGTACTGAGGCAGAGATTAGGTTTACAGAACATAATCTATATTTCTATTATAGGCATACCCTGCTGGGAGGAGAATCAAAATCCCTGATAATTCAAAAACCCTTCAAAAGTCCATATTGTAAACACTATACATGTTTTCCTTTGTGGGAGGGCAGACCTGACTTCACATAGAAAACTCTGCACTGCCAATCTGTGAATTCTGACAAATGCCATAGGGATTGATTGCTGTAAAACAGCAACTATTTATTTGGCCTGTGGGCACTGTTTGGGCCTCTGTATACATGAACTGCCTATTTTGAAGCCCAGTCCAGGCCTGCCTAAGTGAGACTGACTCATTTTTAGTAGTTTATTACTCTATGATTTCTGTGTTGCAGAGATGCCAACTAACCCCATGCCATTCAAATAATAATTATCCAATCCTGGATTTTTATCTGATTCTAATGTCATGATTTTATGGTTTTTATTTCTAAATGACACTGCTTACACAGTAAATAATTCACTCTACCATGTAATTTCAATCCTGAAGTATATCTTTTTTTAGTTGTAATATTGGTGTGTAGGCAGCCATTTTAGGTCATTTTGCCTGGTCATGTGCTTTCAGAAAGAGCCAGCATTAGGATGGAACTTTTTTCTGACAAGCTATTGTTTCTCCTACTGAATGTAACTATAGGTGTCACAGTGGGACTTGGATTTTTACCATTGAGTGCTGTTCTTATATCTACCAGGGAGCTGTTATTTTGTGTCATGGAGTTGTTATCTGGTTACCTTTCCATTGTTCTGCTGATGGGCTGCTGGGGGGGGGGAGGGTGATATCACTCCAACTTGCAGCGCAGCATTACAGAGTAACAAGTTTATCAGAGCACAAGTCACATTACTGGGGGCATCTGGGAAACTGACAATGGGGGTCATTTATCAACACTGGGCAAATTTGCCCATGGACAGTAACCCTTGGCAACCAATCAAATAGCTGCATTCATTGTTCTACTTGCAGCTGGCTTTAAAAAGCTAATCACTGATTAGTTGCTATAGGTAACTGCCCAAGGGCAAATTTGCCCAGTGTTGATAAATGAGCCCTAATATGTCTAGCCCCATGTCAGATTTTAAGATTTGCACGTTTAAAAAACAGATTTCAGTGCAGGAGTCTATTAATTATTAACTGATGCATTTTGAAAAAAACATGTTTTCCCATGACAGTTTTCCATTAAATGTCCGATTTTTTGGATTTACATAAAATATTGGTCAGTCATTCAGCCATAGTTTTAAGAATATCTATTACAGCAAACGCATATTTTTCCCAAAGCTTACCCTGACCATCAAGTTTGGATTTCAGGTGTATCAATGAGAACAAATAGCCATTCCCCCCAAATCTTGCCCTAACTGGACTTAAAGGAACAGTAACACCAAAAAATGAAAGTGTTTTAAAGGAATGACAATAAAATGTACTGTTGCTCTGCACTGTTGCTTCAGAAACACAACTATAGTTTATATAAACATGTTGCTGTGTAGCCATGGAGGCAGCCATTCAAACACAGGATACACAGTATATAACAGATACGTTCTGAAGAATCCCATTGTATACTACAGATCTTATCTGGTATCTGCTGTGTATCCTTTTCTCCTTTTTATTTTAGCAATTGGTAAATCAATAAGATGGTCATAGTTGTGTTTTTGAAGCAAACACACCAGTTTTACCAATGCAGCACAACAGTAAATTATATTTTCATTACTTTAAGACTTTACTTTTTTGGTGTTACTGTTCCTTTAAGTCTCAGCCCTACCTGCCACTGCCCAAAGCCAGCCCCACAGTTTGGGAACCAATGCCCTAAACACTAGTAGTAAATCATAATGACCATAATGAAATTGTTACTTGTCTCTGGATTTGGGACATTAGTGCCGGTTGGTTCTCTGCACACTTCACAGAGAGGAAAGTTCAGATCAGGCAAATAATGTTGCCAATATGACTCAAACCTTAACTTCCTCTGTCTTAAAAATGTACATAGCTGCAAACCCTTGTCTGCAGAAGGATTCAATTTTAACCAATCACGTGCCTCAGACAATGAGCCTTTTCATAGTAACAATAAGCCATAGCTGTCATCTTGCAACAATGCATTTAATTACAGTTTTAAACGAAGCCAAAGGCAGAGGAAAGATGGGTGGTGTATAGTGTGAGGAGGCTAATTACAGATAGAGAAGAAGCAAGAGGAAAGAGTGGTACTGGGCCAGATTCTAAAGAAAACAAAACAACTCTTTTGTAATGGAAAAAAACAGGTGTGTATAAAAAGGAATATATAACCACTTACAGAAATATATTTCTCAGTACACATGTTATTGTCTCTTTCGACTCATTCCAAAGAAGAGTGCCTGAAGTTTAACTCAAAAGTTAGTTACAGAGAAAAGATAATAATTATTATTGTCAATTGCTACACCAGCTGTATACACTTAGGGGCAGATTTATCAAGGGTCGAAGTGAAAATTCGATTCAAAGTAAAAATTGTTTGAATATTCGACCATTCGACAATCGAAGTACTGTCTCTTTAAAAAACTTCGACTTCAATACTTCGCAAAATTAAACTTGCCGATGTGCTATGCTAGCCTATGGGGACCTTCTACAGCATTTTTCTAAGTTTTTGAAGTCGAAGTAAAAAACGTTCAATCGTACGATAGAACCGTTCAATTTGAAGGATTTAATTGTTCCATCGTTCGATTTTACTTTGACCGCAGAATAGCCAAATTCGATGAAAAAAAGTTTGAATTCGATATTCAAAGTATTTTAATTCGATGGTCGAATTTCGAAGTATTTTTTACTTCGAAATTCGACCCTTGATAAATCTGCCCCTTCCTCTTTAAAGGGAAATATATACCTACATTAAACAGAATAAGGCTAATGGTGGACTACTACCATTTTTTCACCCCAGCATTTTTATGCCCACATGAGAAAGCTACTAAATTCCTTCCCATACAAAGCTAATGGGAATGTCTTCTATGAGTTGGGTTCTGCAAAGTGACCGGTGTTTTACAGAATTACACATCATTCACAAGACAGAATTGGGCATGGAATTTATATAAGGGCAGAGGAGAGCCATAGTGATTGCTGGACGGGGAACATACCGATCCTGGGATTCAAATCAATAATCAGAGAATTGGGCATGTAATGGTGATTCCCATTCACTTTTTAAAGGTGGACTTGCAGTTTGTCCCCCATAGATTGAGAAAGCCTGGGCATGTCTATTCAGCCATCACCCTTAGGGCATAAACAATGAGTAGATGTGAAAGAAGAAACAAAGAAGAGTAGTATCATGTAAGCCAAAAGAGTGAAGAGACTGAACAAGCCGTGTGTATCAGTGGGGTTTGGTCAGAGTTAGGGCTATAGCCAGATCCTACAGTATATAGTGGAAATTTTACTGGCCTGGCTGGTAAAAATGATGGTTTATCCCAATGTTATTAAAAGTGAAAAAAGATAAATATATAGGAAGGCAGGTATTCTTTTCCAGAAAAGGTGGCAACCCTAGCAGGGACAGACTGGCAGTTATGTAAAACAGAAAAGAACAAAAAGCTGGAAGAAAGAATATTTATAGGATGCTTCAATTTACCATTACAGCTTACTTGGGGGCATGCTATGGCTATCTGGAAAAAGCCACTGATATGCATAGTCCTACTAAACAATTATAAATAAATAAACAAGTCAGCTTAGCACAGATGGGGATAAAACAAATAAAACACCTTGCTGTCGGTGCTATATTTATCATGCTGCTTGAGGTGCAAGTTGCAAAAATGGTGTACATATTTGTCCATAGAAAAACTTTTGAGAAAGCAATTGCATCATGCCACCGTGAATTTGGCAACAGTGCCTTATAGCAAATACTGCAATTCAGGTGCAAAGTGCAAATCACTATGCCACTGGCACACAGGACCCTTCACCTACCAACTGCTTTTGATAAAGCTCTAAGTCCAGGGTTACTCTTATGCTCTGCTTAACTCTCTATTCCTTTTATATCACAGAAATGAATATTGTTTAAAAGAACAGCCATGTCCACACAACAGCCATACAGATGCAGACACACTTCATAGATAGTGATTTTTGTACTGCAAATTATGGAGAGTAAAGCTGGCCATAGATATAAAGATTTTTAAAAGATCCAATCGTTATCGTGAGACCACGATTATCTCGAAATGATCGTTTAAATGTACGATGTGTCCACCAACTAAAAAGACCATTTCATGCGAAATTGCCAGCAAAACTGAAGGGTAGCAGCCTGCTTGGCCCTGCAAACATAGATAGCACTGGGGCCGATAAAGAATTTTAAACCTGGCCGATCAATTTTCTGAGAGATGTCGGCTTAAAAATCGTAAGATGTACGATCGTTTGAATCCCACTAATTGCACGATAATTTGACAGATTGGTCGGACTGCGTTGAAATCAGTCATTCACCAAAGACAAATCTTCGCGTCTATGGGGACCTTAACACTGTGATGTTTAAAACAGTTGATTCATGTCTTGGATTTTTCCTAATCATTATCCTCCTCTTAATTCCAGCTTTGGCCTAACTGAAAAGATCTGAATAATAAAATAAGGATCTAAAGTACACATGTATGGGACCTATAATCCATACCTTCATAACTTAAGTCTACAAAAAAATGATTTAAACATTAATTTACCCAATAGGATTGTTTAGCCTCCATCAAGGATTAATTTCGGCTCAAGTACAAGGTACTGTTTAATTAATACAGATAAAAGGGAAATTATTTTTAACTATTTGATTAAAATGGAGTCTATGGGAGATGGCCTTTCCATAATTCAAAGCTTTCACAATAACAGGTTTCTGCATAAGGGATTCTATACCTGTATATGGAAAAAAAAAGAAAATAATAATAAAAAAAAAACATATACACTGAAATGTATTCAACTTGGAACCGCTGTAGGGTAATTGTGTATGACAAGCAGCATAACAAATATATACATTGGCCATTTATAAATTAAACAGACACAATGGAAAAGCCAGAACCCCTTCCTCCAGACAAAAAGAAATTATATACCAGGAAATGACCACCGGACACAGCTATAATGGGAGAAAGATCACTATCAGAGGCAGGGATTACATGGAAGGAAATCAATAAAAATGCCTTTCATCTAAAAGGGTAAAAGTAAAAGGGTATCTATATATATATATATATATATTATATATATATATATATATATATATATATATATATATATATATATAAGACACATAAGGGATGCATTCTCCATATCAACCTATTTGTAGACAGAATAAGAATTAAATGAGCATGGTTTCTTCTTATGCCAAGAAAGTTTGAATCCCTTGAGGTTTTTCTCTCTTTAGTTTATTCTAAAACAGAGCTTTCTACATCAGAAGCCCCAATGGGTGAATTAAACTGGCCACATAACAGCAAATATTGTTGCTGAACTTGGGAAATTTGACTATACCCTCCAACCACCTACATATTTGTGGACCCAAAGCAAGCCAAATTCCAAACAGAATTGGCTCCGTTCTAATGGACTTTGTATATATTGCGTTAACTGGGTGAATTGGTCAGCAAGTGGCCAGAATTAACTGCCTGTGTGGTCAGGACCTAAGGTAATACTACATAAATTTAATATAGAAATACAACTAAACTGCATATTACTCTACTATGAAACTGTGTTTTGCAACATTGGAAAATGTTTACTTTACAGTATGTGGTTTTTAATCAGCTGAGTTAGGACAGTCTTTTTTTATAAACGGAAACAACACTCATGGCTTACTGGAAATTACATTTTTGTCAGGTGCACAGCAAAAAGAGACTGTCCTGGGGACCAGCATCTGTTCTCTGGAAGGAGGGACCATAACATGTCCAAATCCATGCAATTTAGCTGTCTCTTTTTACATTCATAAAATAGGATCTGCTTTCCTTTAAAGGGAGACACACCAGGATTTCAATCAAATTATTGTTTACAACATATGCCCAGTTGGTAGGGCCAAAAAGCATAGATTAGAATATTTTAAAATATTACTGTCTATAAATGTTGGAATTACGCTTTTTACCTGTAAATATACCTTTGAGAATAAATTATAATTGCACAGAACTGAATTTCAATGTGGCAATAGAGCAAAACATGGATCATCCTGACTCAGGACAGAACTTCTAGGTTTACCTTTCTGACTATTGGGAAAGCATAATCTCCTGATACCGAGTGAGTATACAATTTAAGGGACAGGAGCTAAAAAAATTTATCAAATTTAGGGGGGGTTATTTATTAAAGGTGGAGTTGTTTTTCAACAAAAAATATCTAATTTTTCGAGATTTATTATGCCCCGAAGCTGCAAAAAGCCCAAATCCGAAAATACTCCAGCTAAAACCTTCGAGGTCATGTAGAAATCAATGGCAGAGGTCCCTGATACAAGTGTGACCAGGCAAGCTCTTGCCTGAAGTCACTGCCCACCAAGATGTCACGCTTCCATATCTTTGTTGCACCTGCAAACTTATAGATCTAAGGTGCTTGTAGGATATGTGCATGCACAGGCCCTGAATTTTCATTGGCACACCAAGATTTGGCTGTGCACAGTGTGGCATCACAGATGAGAGCTGTTCCAAATTAAAGTTTTCGAGTCTGTAAAATTCGTCCGAGTTTTAGAAATTCAATTTTTTTAATAAATAAACACCCAGTCGAATTACGAGTAGATTTGAATTAAAAAACTCACATGAATTTCGAATTTTGACCTTTAAAGGGGTTGTTTAAGATAACTTTTAGTATGATGTAAAGAGCATATTTTATGCAGCAGCTCTTCAATTTGCATCTTAAAGTGGACCTGTTACCCAGACACAAAATTCTGTATAATAAAAGTCCTTTTGAAATTAAACATGAAATCCAATTTCTATTTTTTATTAAAGGATTCATAGCAGTTGTAAGCTCATTTACAAAATCTCAGCTGTCAATCAAATATTGTCTGCCCTTCCTCTATGCCTTAGGCATAGAGGCGGGGCAGACAATTACTATCACTTTCTATTCAGCATTTCCTAGAAGTCACTGCTCTCCACACATTCCCTTGTTCTCTTCACCATTTAATTGTGTAACCAGGGCATGGGGATGGACATCAGGTCCCCCATTCTGGTGCACAAACAAGATTCTGAGATGATGCAAGGCTTGTCTTAATAATAGTATCCACAAAATGGCTCCTGCCTGCTTGCTGTAATTATGAATTCCCAGACTGAAGGAAACAAGATTTAACTAATGTATATAGTGTAATTAAAGTGGACCTGTCATCCAGACACAAAAATCTGTATAATAAAAGTCCTTTTCAAATTAAACATGAAATCCAATTTCTATTTTTTATTAAAGCATTTATAGCTGCTGTAAGCTCATTTAAAAATCTCAGCTGTCAATCAAATATTGTCTGCCCCTCCTCTATGCCAGTGGCATAGAGGCGGGGCAGACAATTACTTTCACTTTCCATTCAGCACTTCCTAGATGTCACTGCTCTCCACACATTCCCCCGTTCTCTTTACCGTTTAATTGTGTAGCCAGTGCATGGGAATGGGCATCAGGTCCCCCATTCTGGTGCACAAACAAGATTCTGAGATGATACAAGGCTTGCCTTAATAACACTGTCCACAAAATGGCTGCTTCCTGCTTGCTATAATTATGAATCCCCAGACTGAAGGAAACAAGATTTAAATAATTTATATAGTGTAATTTAATTTCATTTTGCTTGACTAATGTGATAAAATAGGATTTGGATTTTTTTTTTTGGGTGACGGGTCCCCTTTAAGTTTTTTTTGCTTGATAAAATAGGATTTTGAATACGTTTTTTGGGTGATGGGTCCCCTTTAACCAATCTCGTAACTAGGGTCCAAATTATCCTAGCAACTATGCATTGATTTGAATAAGAGACTGGAACAGGGGTACCCAAACTTTTTGCAACGAGGGCCAGATTTGGTGAGGTGAAAATGTGTGGGGGCCGACCATTCAGCTCGACATTCTTTGAACCATTAACATTAAATTACAGGAATCGAGTAATCGTAGCAGTAATATTTGGGCACATTAGTGAAATGATCTGCCACTTGGTCTATACTGTTGCCTGTGTGCTGAAGGTGTTAGCAATAGACACTTACTGGAACGTAATGACACCATACTTTAGTTTACTGTACTGGCACGTCAGTATGTCTATTGACACCTTCAGCCCTAAAAAAGTATGTGAGAGCTTTGGACATGCCTGGACTGGAATATGAATAGGTGAGGGCCTGAATATAAGGATCAGTAATAAAAAGGAACAATAACAATACATTTGTAGCTTTACAGAGCATTTGTTTTTAGAGGGGAGTCAGTGACGGCCATTTGAAAGCTGCAAAGAGTCAGAAGAAAAAGGCAAATAACTATAAAACTATAAAAAAAGAAATAATGAAAACCAATTGAAAAGTTGCTTAGAATTGGCCGTTCTTTAACATAATAAAAGTTACCTTAAAGGTGAACCACCCCTTTAATAAAAGTGCCTCCCAATGAAGTATGATTTGTAGAGGAAAAAAAAAGAAAGAAGGATATTCAGGCAAACTGTTGCTGGACATTTCAATTATATATCACTGTTGATGTCCAGGAAGGCTAAATTCAACAGCTGTCCAAAAAACAATGGCTTATCTAGCCAATCTGCTACACTGGCCTGTGGTCATCAATTCACACAATTCACCATTTTTTCTAGCAAATGCTTGTGTAGCTGGTTGGATGCTCACAGCAGCAGTCACGAACAAATGTCTCAGCTGACACTTGTATGTCTACAGCCATAGAAGGCCATTGTTTACATTTTCAGCTTTATTCATGTGAACATTAACAACTGTACAAAAAGTTGCCTTTTTCTCCAACCTTCTGGTACTGTGATCATTCACAGGCAAGCTGAGGGGCAATGCCTCATATGACATTTTCCACAAGCCAGACTGAACTGCCTGTACCCCCCAAATCACTAGTGATTGACTCTAAGAAGATCCAGCCAAGAAGTTACAAGTATCTGACAAAATCAGATACTTGTTGCACAGAAAGAGCACCCCAAAGCAAATATTTGCTACATATTTCAAGAATTGTTGTCAACCAAAATGTGATTCCCTCAAAGGAACCATTCGGTTAGTTTTCATTGTGGTGTTTGCTTCTGAACCTCTTAAGGGAGCCATGCATAAAGTGATTTAATAGTTTAAAGTTTGGACTTATTAGCCATCTAACAAAGACATACTTCCATCATAAGATGAGTTATTTAATTGCCCATATAGGAAAAAACAGCAGAATTTGAAGGCTTCCTCATCAGTTTATGTTTTCTAATAGTTTTCAGACCATACAGTACGTATCCTTTTTAAACAATGGGTCCCTTTTCCAACAACAGAAATTAATAATTAAAGCGTAATTAGTAACTAAGCCAATTTTTGTCTCAAAGCTGATTCTGCAACATAATTTGTGTACCCAAAGAAAAAAAAAGGTAGAAACACTGGTGTACACCTAATATAAACTATAATCAGAATAATGTGGTTTGAAGCCTATGGGCTCACAAGCCACATTCTCAGACTAAGCAGTTTGCAACTTCTAGGACTTTGCGAGAAGCCAATAGAAATTCCCTGCTGGGAAGGGCTCATCTGCCCACACGAAGCAACTACATTCCCCCACTATTGTATTACCCATACTGCAGAGTCAGCAGCACCATTTAGCTTTGGTAAAACAAGGTGGGTCAGTCTGGCAAGCAATGTAGAAGAAAGGAATATGGTAACAATTTAAAAACAAACATAATTCAAAAAGAATTTAAGGATCCAAGACGTTTCACTCAATATAAGCAATATGATCATTTACATTCGATAAAGGCAGTATTTACCAGCATCTTGTATTTATATAAGTCTTATTATTGTATAAGTCACATTCAGAACTCTTGTGTATTTATACATTTCTAAATAGAGCATATGTGGAGAAGTTTCTCTGAGCTATTAAATAATATAAGGTCTGTAATGGGGAACAAAGCCCATGTCCAAAATGTATAATGAAAAGAGTGGTTGGCCCTGTTATTAAATTCATCTCCCCTGCTGCCTGGGACACTGCACTGAAAGAAAAAGGTTTCTGTTGAAGTGGAGATCCTTAGAGTGGCCTCTCTCTCTTGCTCTCTCTCCTCCCTCAAACCTCTCCTCCCTCACTTTCCTCCTTCTCTGGACTACTCCTACAGTTATCTGCTAACTCAATTATTTTCCCCTTCTGTCAGTCTTGCTGGCTCATACTGGTCATTTCATTATGTTGGAACAGTTACAGTGACTGATACATCTAGAAAGAGACAATCATTTTTGTTTCTGTAAATCTCAAAGTGCCCATTGTCTCCTTCTTATTCCTAATGAGAGAAAGACAACCAATGGCCTTTTATATGTTATTGACCTAAAACTCCCAGCACTGTATTGACAGCCACATGGGATTCTGGGTGTTGTTATTATCATTAATATCTGGAGTGCATTCCCTGTTCTATATAGTTAATTTCCCCCTTCTATCTCCATTATTATGTTCCAGAATTTTTTCCTTTCTGCCTGGTTCTTGTTCTCCATTTGTTCCTTCCAGCTCTCCCTCACAATTGAATGCTTTCCAGATTTCAATTCCAGCTTCTAACTGAATTCATGTGTGACCTCAGATTCTGAGGGAGCCCAGAGCGGCTTCTCCAGGAAAAAAAGGGGAGGGGGGTCTAGGAAAGTAAATACTGAGAATACATTTACAGAAAGTAAGGGAGTTAAATTAAGCAAATAATACAGAAAAATATCCAGTCGTCAGTGGCACACTCACCTCTGGGCTGAATTTGGAAGGGTTGGAGCTGCACACAGAACACAGAAACAGGCAAATCCAGGCTGCTCTCAGAGGCTCCATCCTGTGCGACTGAGTAAAAGCTCCTCTGAAGAGTGGTTGTCTGCAGAGCAAGAATAGGGTTCTTATCCACTGATCTCTGTTCAGTCCCCTTAACCCCCCTTCAGAGTTCAAACTATGTGTTAACTCTTTTTAAAGTGAGTCATTTGTAAAGGTTATTCACAGTGCATGCTATATCAAGTTTTTCTTTCCCTCCCGAGTATATTTGCTGTGACTGCCCCCACTATGCTATTCCCCTCACTATCCCTCTCTCCCTCTTCAACTGCAGACGTGGTCTCTAGGTTTGGACTGGAAATGGTATGGCATTGATGTGCAGCTGTAGGCCACGCCTACACTGTATACCCCCCTCCCCACTCTCTCTCCGCCTCTTTTGGCCCATGGAGCACACAATAATAGTGCTTGCTAAAATCTGGGATGTACAAATGAAAAACTCTACAGCTGTTTAAATTTAACTCCCAGCATCCCATTGACAGCATTCTGCTGGGAGCTGTAGTTTCGCAAGCACAAGAGGCCAGCAGATTGCACGAGTCTGTGCCAATATTTTACACGTGATAAATCCAGTAAGCACAACAAAATAAATCACACGTAACATTTGGTACACACTCAGACCATACTTTATAGTGCCATATTTTTAAGAAGTATCTTGTAACTCAGTTGTTGCATTGCATTCAGCCCACAAAATCTTAGGATACTGCCCAACAATTAGCATCTTAAATAGAAGTTTGCTTTTCTGTGTGCCTTTGTGGCCTTAGTTCACTTTTATCCTCTGGGATGAACCCTTAAGCATGCGCAGGCTAAAATGTGACCTGGTGCTGCCACTTCTCCCCATTTACTCCCACACAGGCAACGTCAGTGGCATTGCCCATTTCACCCCTTAATCCTCACAAGTTCAGTTTAGTGCTATCTGAGGCAAATCGGGTGAGGTAGAGGCTGCTAAGAGGCACATCCCACTCTCCATTAGGCTCTAAAAGAGTTAACAAACATATAAATGGAATCTAAATGGGGTCACAGCAGGGCATGGTAAGGAGGGGGTCCCCAAACTGACACGCCTGGACTAAGTTTTGTGGTGAAAGGCTGAAAATGTGCTTTGTAGACAAAGGCGGTCATATGAAACCACTCAGATCAGCAGATCCGCCGTCAAAGGGGTTTGGAGACACAAAAGGTGTGGACGGGCTTAGCAGATCCCTAAAATGTACAAGACAAGCGCCAGAAGAGAAGAGCAAGAGAGCAACCTTGTTTTTTTGTCCCTTTGCTTTTACATTGTTATTCTTTTATACAACGATAGTCCAATCAGATGATCTGGTAACTTTTCCATCAACGTCATATATTAAGTTGTTCTGCTTGTAGCCCTCCTGCTGTTAACTACAGCTCTAACCACTTTTTTTTTTAGAATGTATTAAAAATCTGTTGCACTATATAATTTACCAGATGATATAAACTATGAATGGCAATAGTTTATATGAAACCAGGGCAGAATGTCTAAGTACACTTCTTGCAATGTCTCTGTCCCCTCCCAGCCCTTTTACAAAATCTGGAAAGCCAATGTGCCATTCCTAAACCTCCTGGGCTGCAGCTGATCAGTAGCCGGGGGCTACAGGTTGCATATTCCTCAGAGAATTTCTGTAACACTCCCCACAGTTACCCCAATACAATCCTCTCCCTTCCTGGACATCCCATGATGAAACAACACCCCAAGCTAAGGACTTGGCACCGTGCCTTCCTCCACATCCCCACAATAATGGCTCAGCATAATAAGTGAGCAATGAGCATGTGCTGCTGAGCTTGCATTTCTTCACAACCCCCTTCTTCCTCGTTACCCCATTTCCTGTGACCCCTCCTTCTCACTCACGCCCGTCTCGGGTTACAACTCCTCCTTTTTCCCTCTCGGTCCCTTTGTCTTTCTCTCTGTTCTCCTTACGGGGGATATGACAGGATAAGTCAGGGAAATGCCCAACCTTAGACCCTCCTTATGGGGCTAATACCGCGAGGAAAGTTGCCTCGAGTCGAGGGCACAAATAAAAGGAACCATATACATGACTTGGCGCTACCAGAGTCGTAGCCACATCTGGACGCTGAGCATTTCTCGGGAAATGAGTTGTGGGATTTGCAGACTGACCGTAGCCGGTCTGTTCTATTGCCTGATACTAGTAAAGCACGGCATTATATACATGGGCACATGTAACAAAGAAATCGATTTTTCCAGTCCTTCCAAATCACCGTGTATCTGTTCTTCCTGTCCTTTCAGGAATAAAGGTCCTGACTGTACCGTAGAGAGTGCCCCAGCAACATTCACAGTGCTTTAGTGTCATTTTAAAACAATGACAATGAATTCAGGATGATGGGTCCTTGGATTTAACAGCTGGATTAGAGACATGCTGTAAAACCAGAGACAGGGTTAAAAGCAGCTATGGGAAGCCACAATCCTAGGTATGGAACCTATTATCCACAAAAATATGCAATGCCTTTCCTTTAGTTTCCTGTTTAAGCAAAGAATTCTAAAATTCTGACTGATTTCATATTACTTTTTAGTAATAAGCAGCACTCCATACAGTACTTGGTGGTAACAAAACTAGCCTAAATACACTTTTATGGCAAAGCAATCGTGTGAACAGAACCTCAATGTAGATTGACAATCCACATAGGGCCTACCAAATAGCCAATCACAGCACTTATTTGGCACCCCAAGAACATTTTTCATGCTAGTGTTGCTCCCCAACTCCTTTTACTTCTGAATGTTGCTCACGAGTTCAAAAGGTTGGGGATCACTACGGTTTACACATGCGCACTACAGCAGGTTCTTCTGCACATGCACTAACTGAGGGCTGAGGGAGCGGGTGGGTGGCGGTCTGGTGCCAGCAACTGACCGGAATATATTTTTCATGCTAGTGTTTAGAGATGTCGCGAACTGTTCGCCGGCGAACTTGTTCGCGCGAACATCGGGGTGTTCGCGCTCGCCGGAAGTTCGCGAACGTCGCGCGACGTTCGCCATTTTGGGTTCGCCATTGTTGGCGCTTTTTTTGCCCTCTCACCCCAGACCAGCAGGTACATGGCAGCCAATCAGGAAGCTCTCCCCTGGACCACTCCCCTTCCCTATAAAAACCGAAGCCCTGCAGCGTTTTTCACTCTGCCTGTGTGTGCTGAAGAGATAGTGTAGGGAGAGAGCTGCTGCCTGTTAGTGATTTCAGGGACAGTTGAAAGTTTGCTGGCTAGTAATCGTTTTGATACTGCTCTGTTATTGGAGGGACAGAAGTCTGCAGGGGTTTTGAGGGACATTTAAGCTTAGGTAGCTTTGCTGGCTAGTAATCTACCTTCTACTGCAGTGCTCTGTATGTAGCTGCAGTGGGCAGCTGTCCTGCTTCTGATCTCATCTGCTGACTGCTGCAATAACAGTAGTCCTTGTAAGGACTGCTTTTTATTTATTTTTTTGTTGTTTTACTACTACTACTACTACTACTATAAGAGCCCAGTGCTATTAGTCTAGCAGTGTTGGGGAGTGGGACTGGTGTGCTAATCTGCTGCTCCTAGTAGTTCAGCAGCACCAACTTTAATTTTTTTTTTTTAATATTCATTTTTTTTATTTTACTTTTTTTATTTTACTACCGCTGTAGTAGTGTATAAGTTGACCTTTTAGGCATTATTTGCCCTGTAGGCATTATTTGCACACTGTTTTCTTCAACCCGCCATCTAGCTGTGTGACCTTGTTCACATTCTGTCTAAATATCCATAATATTACCGTCTCCAGAAAAAACACCGGAGTGACTTTTTTCAAGCAGCCATAATATATTTTACGTAATCCGTATCCACCGCTGTAGTAGTGTATACGTTGACCTTGTAGGCATTATTTGCACACTGTTTTCTTCAACCCGCCATCTAGCTGTGTGACCTTGTTCACATTCTGTCTAAATATCCATAATATTACCGTCTCCAGAAAAAACACCGGAGTGACTTTTTTCAAGCAGCCATAATATATTTTACGTAATCCGTATCCACCGCTGTAGTAGTGTATACGTTGACCTTGTAGGCATTATTTGCACACTGTTTTCTTCAACCCGCCATCTAGCTGTGTGACCTTGTTCACATTCTGTCTAAATATCCATAATATTACCGTCTCCAGAAAAAACACCGGAGTGACTTTTTTCAAGCAGCCATAATATATTTTACGTAATCCGTATCCACCGCTGTAGTAGTGTATACGTTGACCTTGTAGGCATTATTTGCACACTGTTTTCTTCAACCCGCCATCTAGCTGTGTGACCTTGTTCACATTCTGTCTAAATATCCATAATATTATCGTCTCTAGAAAAACCACTTGAGTTACTTTTTTTCAAGCAGCATTCATATATTTTACGTAATCCGTATCCACCGCTGTAGTAGTGTATACGTTGACCTTGTAGGCATTGTTTGCCCAGTTTTTTTGGCCGCAGCCACTGAAGCACAGAGGCCAGAAAAAATATGCCATATAAATGCTGAAAATAGTAATTTTTTGCCATACGTTGACTCAACGTATATGGCAAAAAATGACTATTTTCAGCATTTATATGGCATATTTTTTCTGGCAACTGTGCTTCAGTGGCTGCGACCAAAAAAATGCATATTTTCTGCATTTATATGGCATAATTTTTCTGGCCTCTGTGCTTCAGTGGCTGCAACCAAAAAAATTTATATTTTCAGCATTTATATGGCATAATTTTTCTGGCAACTGTGCTTCAGTGGCTGCGACCAAAAAAATGCATATTTTCTGCATTTATATGGCATAATTTTTCTGGCCTCTGTGCTTCAGTGGCTGCAACCAAAAAAATTTATATTTTCAGCATTTATATGGCATAATTTTTCTGGCAACTGTGCTTCAGTGGCTGCGTCCAAAAAAACTGGGCAAACAATGTCTACAAGGTCAACGTATGGCGAAAAATTACTATTTTCAGCATTTATATGGCATATTTTTTCTGGCAACTGTGCTTCAGTGGCTGCGTCCAAAAAAACTGGGCAAACAATGCCTACAAGGTCAACGTATGGCAGTTGTTTAAAGAGAACAGTAGATTACTAGCCAGCAAAGCTACCTAAGCTAAAATGTCCCTCAAATCCCTGCAGACTTCTGTCCCTCCAATACAGAGCAGTATCAAGCAGATTACTAGCCAGCAAGCTTACTATCATCTGTCCCTGAAATCACTAACAGCTCTCCCCCTACACTATCTCTTCCAAGCACACACAGGCAGATTTTTCAGATACATTTTTGCCCTTGATCCCCCTCTGGCATGCCACTGTCCAGTCGTTGCAACCCTTTAAACAACTTTAAAATCATTTTTCTGGCCAGAAATGTCTTTTCTAGATGTTAAAGTTCGCCTTCCCATTGAAGTCTATGGGGTTCGCGAACCGTTCGCGAACCGCTCGCATTTTTGCGCAAGTTCGCGAATATGTTTGCGAACTTTTTTTCCGACGTTCGCTACATCCCTACTAGTGTTGCTCCCCAACTCCCTTTACTTCTGAATGTTGCTCACGGCTTGTAAAGGTTGGGGATCCCTGCTCTAAATAGTAGATTCTAAACTACAGGAGAGCCAAGCCACATGGAAAAAAACCAAAACTGGCTTTCTGAAATATTATGTCCACTTAGATGGTCCAGGGTGTCACTTTGAAGGGTAAAGTAATAGCCTATTATATCATAAAGATGTTATGTCTAGTAAATTGCTCAGTTTATTCCGTATCTGAACATGTCATACAAGAGACTAAAAGCCAGTAGATGTTACTGGGCCCAACAGAAAATTCAATTTAGGACCCCAAAACATTGGTAAGTTCTATCAAGATACATTTAAATTGCTCACTAATTAGGACCTCAATGGGCCCTCTACACTCTTGGGTAGCTTTAATGGTGAATCCCCACAACCACTGATGTGGGTATTTATCAGGGGGCCAGCTCCACAGCCCCGGAATCTATGTGTAACTCTGTATCAGCACTACCAGAATACTTTAATACATGGATCTGTGTAGTCAAATAACAGAATTAAAATTCAATTTAATTGAAATTGTTAGCTAGCTATCTAGTCCCTGTTCTCTGAGGAGCTAGTTTTTGTTAAACAAGGTGATTAGCATGCCATGAGGGGAGTAGTGATATTTCAAGCACTAGTCTTTCATATTAGCTGGTTTGATTACCACACTTACTTGGCAAAAATGGTGAATGTCATACACTATTAGCATGGAAAGCTGTTGAACAAAAAAAAACTATATAACAAATTTACAAAGGAAAGCCATTGAAAGGAAAAGCAACCCTTGTCCTTTAAAATAATAAAAATTGAAGATCATACTAAAAATTTAAAGTGAACTACTTCTTTTAATGTAGGCACTGCTGTTCAACCTTATAAGGCAATTATACTCAGCTCATCTCCATAACTGCTATTACAAGCCATTTTCAGTTGTGCTTACCATATGGTACATTTATATTCCAAAGGAAATAGCCAGTACTCAGAATATAACAGAGATGCTTTGTTACATATCCATCCCCACAAAAATTCCCTCCACTTTAATCCATAAAAATGATATTTATAGTTTGCGCTCATCGCCAAAGGAAATCTCTGTTAAGTCCTAAACACTTGCTACATCACATTGAGTTTTGCAGCACTGGACTTTTGTCTGCATGCTGAAATGATTCTCCCCATGTAACTTAGAAGCCAAAGTGCCCAGATTAATTAACTCAGTATGACTGGGGGTCTAGGAGCCACAGAAAGCCTGTGCCATCTTCCAAACTAACAACATTTTCCATTAAGTGACCAGCAAACCCGGACTTGCTTGCACATTTAAAAATAAATTTATTTGGAATGCTGCTAATTTGATCAAACCATAAATATGACTTGACAGTGAGAATTGCCTTGGTAAGGGCTGTAAGCTTTAATACCCTGTGGTCATAAGGTCACATGCTGCTGTGAGATCATGAGTTATTGGGATATACAATCAAACCAGGAAGCATTCATACCAGATACTGAGCCATCATCTCTTGCCTTTGATGTGTGTAGTCCTTTTACTATGGATTTAATATGATCAATATGGTTTCTGACTTTTTAGAAAATGTTTTCCAGTCATATATTTTTTCCACAGCTGCACAGTATTTACTAGAAAAGTCCAGCTGTTCTTCGTTGGATATGGATGATTATCTGATTGTACTATAGCTTGTTGTCAGTAATGTTGCTCATCTGTAACAACACCACCCAGTTAATGATATTCACATATTTAAATCCTAGGGCTTCTTCTGCAGATCAGTGGTTCTTAAACTGTAGGGTGAGACTCAAAAATGTCTTTGCATATTTCTAAGGGTGGGGTTCCATAAAGCAATCTCTTTTTAAAATAGAAGGGTTTATTAATGGCTTCCCTGGCTGCAATGGCAGGAGCAGGGTTAAGGAAACTGTGCGCCCCTGTTAATTACAGGTGAACAGCATGTGTGTGGACCATGTTCTGCTCAAGGGTTCCACTCACTTTGCACAGCATCATTACTGTATACACACTGATGCTTTTATTTAAAGACAACATTTAACTAAAACAAGATCAATCCTAGCACTGACATCCCCTAGCCAACAGAGTCTCTATCACTCTATATTTTATTATACTTCCCCCTAAATTGGGGGTCCCCAAACATTTTTACCCGTGATCAACATTCAGGCATAAATAGATTTGGGGAGTAATACAAGATGACGCGTTTCTGAGTGGTGCAAATTAAGTTTGGTAGCCCCTATGTGGACTGTCAGGCTACAGGAGGCTCTGTTTTTTATGCAACCAAACTCTGAACTGTTACAATTTGCTACATTACTTGATACATTTTTAGCCATATATGTATTGATTATAACAGCTGCCTTCAAAGGGGTTCTTATTCCAGTTCAGTTGTTTTCAGATCATTCACCAGAAATAAAGGACTTTTTTTGGGTGAACTATCTGAAAACAACTTAACTGAAAAGTTGTTGGAAGTTGAACAACCCCTTTAATGAAAATCAGGGATTCTGCTCAGCAGGGCCAATGATAACAGATGTATTAATTAATGTATCATATCAGAACAGTTACAAAGTCAATATCCTGAATTGTTCCAAGGAAAAATGAAGTTGAAAAATAAAACTTAAAACTTCAATATTAGAAAACAGTCGAAAGTCAAAAGCTTTATTTCTGGTGAACTGTCAAAAGAACTGAATGAAGATAAGTGTCTGGAAGGTGGCCAACCCTTTCATACCTTATTTCCTCTGTAAAATGAAAGGTCTGAGCAGGCAATACATTTTTGTCATTAGTATTGCTTAAAAAGCAGCTTTTAAAGTGATTGTGAACCAGCACAGCAAATGATAGGAATTTTGTCAGTATCACTTACATATAAGTGCTTTGTGTCCCTAATCGCAACCCCCAATGTAACACAAGGGTCTAATGCGATGGCCATGGAAAATGTAATTGGTAAGTCATGCTGGGCTGGTGGGGGGGGGGGGCAGCAAGATCATCCTGTAGCCGGTTTACATTTACAGTCCAGCCTAATGGATAACTGCAAGAAGCCCACCACAGTGGGACTAACATATTTGACAATCCATGCCCTGCAGAATTCAGTGTAAAAGAGCATCAGACCATCAGGTGACAATGGGCCAGGGTTGGTTGAGGGGCTAAAAAAGAACCACATAGCACTTGTTAGTGATACTGACAAGATTCTAAAAATTGATAGGAGCATAATTAGTATCACATTAAGTTTAAGACATACAGCAATAATACCACTTTTGGAAATAATAACATTGATTATTGTATTTTTATCCCCCCTAAACAGTTTAATATATCATGGATAACTCCCCGCAATTGTGTGTGCCAGACAACCTGTGATTGTCACCACTTATTGTATTGAGCCTGTAACTGCAAAAAAGATCATGCTAAATAGCATAAACGAAATATAACAGTGAAAAAAAGATTAAAAGTGATAATCCCCCTTTAACACAAGTTATGATTAAACTCATAGAAGGAACAAAGGTAATTTCTGACCAATTTCTATGACCATTGGTCTGTGGGCCACCAGTAGGGTTGCCACCTGGCCGGTATTTTACCGGTCTGGCCGGTAAAAATGATGCTTGATGCCAATGTTATTAATAGGAAAAAATGGCAAGAATATAGGCCAGTATTTTTTTCCAGAAAAGGTGGCAACGCTAGCCACCAGTAAGCAGCCTCCTTTAACAAACAGTTGATCACTCAGTAGACAAAAAGTGTTAACATTTGTTTATGCAAACATTTCTTAATTGTGTTAACAACTTGTTTGTTCTCTGTAATAAAATAAAACCTTGTAGTAGATAATAACTAAGCTATCATAAATCAAGGTCGGTGGCAAACATTCCACAGACTAAGTTCTTCTGGGCAGGGACCTCCTTCCTACGGTGTCTCATACCACACAATCTCTGTGTGCACTTTTGTATATTGTAACATAGTGCAGTGCTGTGTACTTTGTAAATACATATATAATTTGTTCCATACCTGCATAATTATGGTGAGCTAAGATAGAGAAATAAAGCCATATTTAACCATAATATATATAAAAATTATAATGGCATAAAAAGATCAGTGCACTTGGAATGTTTAAAATACCTTAATAAAATATGAGGTTTGATTAAATTTTAAATCAGAAGGTCTGACATCCTGCAATGAGTCGCAACCAAGTAAATATAAAAGGGAAGTGACAGGTGTGATTCACAGTCAGGAAGTGTGATTGTGAAATATCCCTAATTTTGTCTTCATTCATCTGGTTTGTTTCTAGAAACATTACCCTGCTGTGGTCTGGGTAGCTCATATCCTTCTGCATTACACAGTGGATACTCTGATGTGGCTTACAGAAAATGTAGGAAGGGTAAATCTGAGTAACTGACACTAGGGCAGAGCCAACTTCAAACACAGACACACACAAAGTAAGCATCAAAGCAGAATCACAGCAAGAAACGTAAACACAGAGATATGAATTACCTCTTAGCACTGCAATAAGTAACACAAACTCAACATTTAATCTTGGATAACTATATTTATTGGGTGTTTGTTGTTTTATTAAGGGATGCCTTGGATTGAAGTTTGCTCCTCTCTTTGTCTAACTGTTCTGCTTTCATCTTTTGCCGATTATTGTTCCAATTAATCATACCTTGGTCCATCTCTGTGCTCAGCAAAACTACCCGATGCTGAAATAAAAGCAAAAGTTATTTACTGCAAACTCGAAAACTTACAAATGACTGGCGGCAATGTCAATCTTCAAGAAGAAAACCTACAGCGAATGCCTCGCGCTCCTCCTTTCTTCTAATCTGGCCTTTCCATGGTGGTGCTGGGCGACCATCTGTAAATGAAAAAGTTACTTTTTTTTTTCCAAACAGCATAATACAAAATGTATGTTTCTGTCTACCCATCTATGTTTACTGTGCAGTCCTCTGTATGCAGTGATGCAAACTTAACTGTAAAAATGACTGGTGGGCCACATGTTGGACTCCCCTAATGTACTTGGTTCTTCAAAATAAGCCTTGTAAACCCCCAATGTTTTACTGTACACACTTCAATCCACTTTACCTGCAAAGCTCCAGTCTGGTAGATCTGTTAGGGGGCCGTATTCTGAACCACTGCGAGCAAAGCCACGCCTGCAGAGACATAACATTCACATGGACAGCTTAGATACAGTACATTAATGCACTCAAGTGTGTAAAATCATATAACAAGTAGTACCCACCGTACTCTCCAGTCCTGCCCCGCACACCTTAGTGCAGAACTATGCACATTCCTGTTCCCTGCCCTGCTTAGATCCACACTGTTCCACAGCCTCACACATAGCAGCCTTGTAACTGAGGAAAAATAAAAATCAGCGCTACAATATAACAGAGGCATAAGCTAAGTGAAACGTTATTAACTTTATGTCTGCGTTAACCAACCTTGCTCTGTACATCTAATACTCATAATGGGCGCCGCCATCTTCCCCGCAAGACTAGGACGGCCCCCATATATGACGTAACGACCAAAACTACCAATCACTAGTCTAGAAGCGTGGCTGTAGCGAAGTCAACAGCGCCATGTTACGTTGTGGCAGCGGGTGACAGGTGTATTGTTTCAAATTGCGTATCCATGTAGAAATACAGTACTCGACAAAAGTGAAACCGTACAAACTATGAAGACCACATCAACTGAGATTAGTGGAGAGGATTAAAGGGGAAAAGCGAGGTTGAGGGGATTGAAACATAAAAAAACTAAAGCGTTGAGCCTGCATAGACCATTTACTTACGATTCATTGTTAATGCGATTCTTGTTGCATGGCAACATGGGTAGGTGGCATACCTATTGATAACCCTACCCCTGGTGCTAAACATGTGGAGTAGTCCAAATCCAATTGGTTGCCACATGGGTAGCTAAATTGAGCAATGTTAATAAGATATATGGTACAATTCATTTTTTCCTCTGGCATTTTTTGACTGACGTGCCTAGGGTTGCCACCTTTTCTGGAAAAAAATACCGGCCTTCTTATTCTTTCTGTTTTTTCCTATTAATAACATTGGCATCAAGCATCATTTTTACCGGCCAGGCCAGTAAAATACCGGCCAGGTAACAACCCTACATGTGCCCTGTGTGAGCAGTGACAGGCAGATGGTATTTGCCTTAAGTTAAGGGAACATGAAGCTTTGGAGAATACAAAATGGGGTAAGACCCATTCAGGGCCACCATTAGAAATCACGGGGCCCACCCCAGATCCCCCCCCCCAAACCACAGTTAAAAGACCACACAGACATCAGCGCTAAAAAAGCTAACCTTTCCCCCCCCCCACACACAAGTTATAAAAAAAACTATTGATGGTCAGGGCCCCCTTATTAGTTAAAAAAAAACTGTGGTGCCACGCCCTCCCCATAAAAATGTTTTAAAAAAATTGGTGGTCAGGGCCCCCCTACAAGTTAAAAAAATAATTGGTGACCAGGGCCCCCCCATAAAGTTAAAAAACACTGGTGCCTTACAAGTAAAAACAAATTGGGGCCCCAGAGAATATTTTTTTAAAAAAAACATTGGTGGCAGGGGCCTGTAGAGTATTAAAATAATACATTGGTGGCCAGGGGATTAAAAAAAATAAAAAAGCACACATTGGTGTTCAGTAGAATTTAACTCGGGGCTTCAGGACTTCAACTTTGCCTCCTTTTGTGACTTTGGGCCATTTTGCTGCTTCAGGACTTCAATTTCGGCTGTTATTGTGACTTTGGGTCTTTTCGCCGCTTCAGGACTTCAAATTTGGCTGTTTTCGTGACTTTGGGTCTTTTTGCCGCTTCAGGACTTCAATTTCAGCTGTTTTCGTGACTTTGGGTCTGTTCGGTGCTTCAGGACATCATGGCGGTCCTGGACCCACTACTAGTGAAGCAGTAGCCCAAGTATTGTAAAGTTAAAAAGACTTTATTAGGACATACATAAGCCTAGCGCATTTAATACCTTGGTGGGCATTTACTCATAGGCATAACACGGAGTGGCTAGATTCTTATCCAAAACAACTTATGTTTATTTATGGCAAACTAGTATTTGCATGCAAATTTTATGAAGTTGGTTAAGTTTTAAAAATTGGCATAAATGTTGATTACGCCAAAAAATCTTTAAATGACAAATAACAATCCTCTGAACTTTTTACACCACCATACGTAAACTTGGAGTTAAGCAATTTCACAAGTTTAAATCTATCTTTCTGAAACTGAAGTCATAAACTCCAGCAAAATGTTGATTATAATGCCAACAAAACTTACACCAACTTCAACTTTAATGTAAATTAATGTAAATTATACTTAATACTCTGTATTAAGTTTAAGTCATTAAACTCTATACGGGAAAGACAGTTTAACTCCAAAGTTTACAAAACCATTGTATTCATGAAATGGAAGCTTTTGTGAAGTTGATGTAACTCCAGTTTAACTCCAATAAAGCTTCTTACTCAGTTTACTCTACTTTTGAAATATCCCCACTAGAAAAAGGGCTGTAGAAGTTTTAGTGAAGGAAGAATTATACATCAAATGTAGGTTAGAACTAAGAAAATCACTGGATTTTTCAGCCTTCCTGATCAATATATAACATTCTATTTAGTCTTCAGCTGCCCAGCTCATGTGTTTTAGAAGAGGGGAGGGGCCTTTTTGTTTACAGACAGTTTTATGCGGTCCCAGTGAGGTGAATGTGTTTGCAGTTTCAGATTTTATTTTTTCAGTTCTAATTCGTGCATTTTCAGGTCCTGTTATACTGTTTATTTATTCCCTGCCGGTGCCACTATGGCCACTATGATTTAAGGAACAAAGATCTTGTATCTTTGTTATGTTCATGACAGGTATTTTTGATCAAAGCAGTCCTTGTGCCTTAACCTGTGGGAACATAGACCGATTTAGTTTAGCTGGGCCATTTCATGTTTACATAAGCAGATAAGCAGGGACCTTGACTATACACATGCCTCTTTAATCTCTACCAGACATGGCCCTGTCTATACAAAAGAAAGTATCTGGCACAGGTTCACAATCTTAAATGAAAATGTCTTAAAAACATTTATTAGTATTACCGTTTCTAAAATTATAGAATACACCATAGAATGTATTACTGACCTCATCAATTTCCAATGCCTAAGCCAGAACTGCAGCACTTTTTTGCCTTTGTACCAACTGGGGCTCCAGATCTTTGCATGCTACTTGAAGTTAGTTACTTCTGTTTAAACATTGATTCACCTCCAAATTAGACCACTTCTTACTGCTTCCGTCCTTTGAAGCCTTGTTTCCACAATTAAATATAAGGTAAGAAAAAGGTCATACGCAGAATTACTGCAAAAATTGGAATAAAAGAGCACCTGGAATTTTTGCAGTAATTCTGCGTATGACCTTTTTCTTACCTTATATTTAATTGTGAAGTTAGTTACTGGTAAGGTTTCCAGTTATGCAGCATCACCATCCCAATTCATAAGGATGCCTTTCGCGGGGTAGTTATAGGTAACTAGATAGACAATAAAAAAACAGTTCTCTCTACGCTACCAGAACCAGATATTGATTTTGCTTTCTTTTCAATATGACCTTATGGCACAAACATATTCTCTTTAGAAATTAGAGGTTGTTACTTTGTTAATACAAAGTAAGGATAACAATAAAATTGTAGCCTCACATTGCAATAGTCTTTTTGGCTTCTGGCCACCATTTGAAAGCTGGAACGCGTAAGAAAGAAAATTCAAAAACTATAAAAATAAAAAAGGAAGACCAGTTGAAAAGACTAAACATAGGCCATTCTATAACATACTTAATGATAACCTGAAGGTGAACCACCCCTTTAGGTAGTATTCATCAAGTACCAATAGATATGATGTAACTATACTGAGAACAATGGATTGGATCCAATAGTGATCTATCGTGAGTAATTTTTTCTTTAGTTTTCTGTTATGTTTTTTACACATTAGCTACCAATGTATCCAATTTGTATTTAACCAAATCATATTAAAAGTTTAGTCAATGGGCAGACCAGAGATCAGGACGAGCAAAGTTTAATTGTAGTATAAAAACTGCAGGTTAACAAACCAGGGCATCTGTGATTTGAATTTCTGTCACACTTACACATTATGGCTTATTATTGCATTTATGCAACGTAAGTTGTCTCATGAGGTTTTATAAAGACGTTTAGAGCTCTGTCTAAATAATTCAAGCAGATATGCAAGTTACAAAGTTATGATCATAATATTGATAAGCCACCATACCACGTCAAGGTAAAAACCCACATGGTGGTCCCTAACTTATTTACCTCTAGTCATAGTAAAGAAAGGAATTTTACCTCTCTGTTTAGTAACAATTCTTTGTATAAACATCTCCAGCTCAGCAGTTGGCGGGGGACTTGCATATTTGCATATTTACTTGAACTATTTAGACAGGGCTCTAAACGTTTTGAAATTGGCCTTAGGTGTGCACCCACAACCCCCCCATTTTTGTATATGTGATAAAATGCCCAAAATTGTGTAGCGGGAAAGATGTAAAATCAATGTGAAAATTTGTGAGTGCACTAGGGAAGAGTGATACTGATAAATGTAATATTAGTGAATTAATGTAATTATTGTAATGTAAAACAAATTATTACTGATAGTATTTTATTGGCTAAATTATAAAGGTATGGGACCTAGGGTTTTCAGGATAAGGAATCTTTCTGTAATTTTTATCACCATACCTTAGATCAGTGATCCCCAACCAGTAGCTTGTGAGCAACATGTTGCTCTCCAACCCCTTGAATGTTGCTCTTAGTGTCCTCAAAACAGGTGCTTATTTTTGAATACCAGGCTTGGAAGCAAGTTTTAAATGCATAAAAATGAAGTATCTTGCCAAGTAGAGCCTCCTGTCAGTTGCTAGTCCACAGTCTACCAAATAACCAATTATAGCCTTATTAATTAAAGGATTTTTTAATGCTTGTGTTGCTCCCCGACTCTTTTTACATTTGAATGTGGCTCACTGGTAAAAAAAAAGTTTGGGAACCCCTGCCTTAAATCTACTAAAAAATAACATTAAATAAACCCAATGTCCCAATCAGCCCACATAGAGGCCCAAACAGTCCCCACCAGCCCACTAAATACTGACTTTCTATGGGACCTTATAGCAGCCCCTCTGGCATTTGCCAGAACCCACAGATTGCCAGTCCGGGCCTGCCAGGGGCCCACTCTCAGTGCTATTATTCTTCTTCTCCTCACTCAACCTCTATTCTCCTAGTCTCTTTTCTTTACATACTATAATCTATCATTCCATCTATTAGCCTCTTTGAAATAGGGAATGTCCATGAAATAGGCCAAATGTTTAGCAGCACAAGGGCCCACTGACACCTGGGATCACCGGGAGTTTTCCTGGTATCCCGGTGGGCCAGTCCAACACTGGTTTCACCTTCAAACACTTTTTCAGTTCAGTTGGTTTCAGATTGTAATGTTCACCAGAAATAATGACTTTTTTTCCAAATACTTTCCATTTGTTATTTGTGACTGATTTTTCTAATGTTAAAGTGTAATGTTTCCTTTTTCACCTTCTTATAGCTTTCTGAAGTAGCTCTGGGAGGGAGCGAGTCACCGACTGTAAACTGTTCTGTTCTAAATTGATACATTTAGTTGGTACATTTCTTATCTTTGTCCCTGCTGAGCAGAATCCTAGAATTTAATTAAAGGCAGCTGTTGTAAATGTATAGTAGTCGCTAATATTCCACAGATGCTGCTGAGAAATGTATCAGACAATGTAGGAAATTGTAATAGTTCAGAATCTGCACCTGGATTACTGATCTGCCAGACTGAAACACCAAACACAGGAACATTCAACTTCACAAACTGATTAAAATCAATGGAGCAGGGGCAATGATCTGTTTCTCTCAGCCTGCAAAAATACGGTCTGATAACAACCAGAGCCATCAGCCTCTGTGCCCACAGCCTAAATATTCTTTGTGTGCTGCACTCATTAAAATGCATAGTGTTTCTCTGCCCTAAAAGCAAATGTAACAATAATTTAAATTAATATAGAAAATAAATAATGTTTTAGACACACAATAGTGGCTTATTAATCACTATAACCAAACCTTTGACAAAGACATCAGTCAAAACCAAACCTATAAAGGGGGTTGAGGGCCACTGGGTGGTTTGCAGAGGAAAACTCAATGTGAGAAGGAAAATAATTCATAGGGAGGTACACACTGCAGGACATTCAAAGTTGCACACCAGCTATATGCAGTTCAATAGAAAGCTCTACTTTCTGACTCAGTTAAGCTTGCTGCATTTCCCCTTTACCTCCTTGTATTCAATCTACAGCTCCATCAGGCAAAAGTGACCATTGTCACTGCATGTAGCCTAATACTTGTTCTATGCATGTGTATGATGCTGGTGGGGGCTGTAGAGTAAGCTAGGTAGTTAAATGCAAAAGTAAGACCTCTGGAACCCTTCTATCTGTATTTCATAGAGATTGTTTATGATTGGAGCAACATATCTCTCACACTGAAATTAATCTGATTGATTAGTGCTTTCAAAGCCTTCGTTGCCTTCCAATTAATGAAAAATATTATGTGTAAGTTTTCAGGGCTTTTAACTTTAAACGTAATGTATTATTTTTTTATTGTTACATGGATGCCGATTTACTGTGTTTTGCTCTTTATTCCCCTAGCCTCAAACCTTGTTAAAAATAGGGATGCACCAATCCAGGATTTGGTTTGGGATTCGGCCAGGATTCAGCCTTTTTCAGCAGGATTTGAATTCAGCCGAATCCTTCTGCACGGCCGAACCGAATCCAAATCCTAAATTGCATAATATGCAAATTAGGGGCGGGGAGGGAAATCTCGTGACTTTTTATCACAAAACAAGGAAGTAAAAAATGTTTTCCCCTTCCCCTAATTTTAATATGCAAATATTCGGCCAAATCTTTCGCAAGGGATTCGTCCGAATCCAAAATAGGGGATTCGGTGCATTCCTAGTTAAAAAGCTCAATTTTATTGTTTCAACCTCTCTGTAACCTCTCTGTAACCCCCCAAAAAAACTAAAAAAAAGATTCTTTTATGCAGGCGTCATTAAATTTTGCTTCAAAAATTCCTTTTTTCATGGAAACCGATAAATTAATGGCATCCTCAAAGGTCATGAAGCATGACTAAGGCAAAATGAGCTAGTAGAGTGGTGCTATAAAGCTGTGATAAGACAATTTAGAACTGGGGATGGAATGTATTTGATGCTGCAGACTGACGTATTCAACTGCATTGTGTGTGTGTATTTTAAGTGGCTGTAAATATTTCCTCTTCCTTTCACAGACCCTTGCAATAAAGTATGACCTCCTCTTGCAAGTAAAGTTGGCAACAGTCATAACTGTCGTTTAATTATTAGCTCTTCTGTAAAAAAAAAAAAAAAAACATTACAAGGAGAGTAGTTTTCTTTTCAAGTACACCCCCTCCTGGTCCTTTGTTCTGCAGGGGAATCTGACTCATTGATTAATCGTTTTTCTGCTTGCCCACTGCCTCAGGAATTTCCTACCCCCTAACATAAGATAAACTCCCACAATCATTTTTATTCACAGTTCAACTTAGAAACTTCTTCCTAAAGGAAACATTTCAGTAACAAAGAGCTGTGCATACCCACATAGACTGCAAGATCTTTGGCCCAGGGACTTTATGCTATCTGTCACTCCACCCTGCACCCATTCATTCTGCCCTATGTGATAAGAACATTTCTTATCCTCGGTGTCAGTCTAGCCCACGGGGATACCAGGAAAACTCCCGGTGGGCCCAGGCATCAGTGGGCCCTCATGATGCTAAACATTTGGCCTATTTCACGGCCATTCCCAATTTCAATGAAAACAAAGAGGCTAAATCGATGGAATAATAGATTATATTATTTAAAGAAAAGGGACCAGGAGAATAGAGGTTGAGTGAGGAGAGGAAGAATAATAGTACTGAGAGTGGGCCCCTGGTCTAAGGTTTTTGGGTGGGCCCCTGTGTCCCAGTCTGACATTGCTTATCCTTATCTTTAGATCTATACATTTAAGGTAGACACCATATGTACTAAAACTGGAGTATGAAATTGTTATACTGTATATATTGATAATCCCTACACAGCCTTAAATTTATATGTATTAAAGGACTGCCTACTGTAGCCTTACAGTTAGTGATCCAGTTTATCATGTATGCCACTAGGGCTCCTAGAGATAATTGGCGATCCCCCTACAGTACTCCTGCAGATCTTTACCCAATCCCCAATGTTCCTGTCGATCATCTCACATACCTCTTAGAATTCCTGCATGTCACACACACAACAGAGCTCTTACTGATCATCACACAGAACCAGCCAGTGCTATTGCAGATCCTTATATTCACCTACAGAGATTATGTAGATAACAAAGCACATCCTGCACTGAGATCATCATTCTTATAGATAGGGTTGCCACCTGGCTGGTATTTTACCGGCCTAGCCGGTAGAAAATATGGTTGATCCCAATGTTATTAATAGGGAAAAAAGACAAATATATAGGAAGGCCGGTATTTTTTTCCGGAAAAAAGGGCAACTCTATTTCTAGAGTGCTCATGTACATCATCACAAACCACCTCTGTGCTATTGCAGATTATCACACAGGTTTAAGGCAATAACAGTGCTCCATCAGACTGTAAAAAGCACTCCCGTTATCTTTTCTTCATTATCTCTGCCCGAAAATCCGCTCTGTGTCACGTTTGTGGTTGGCTTTTCTCCATTGGTGAATGCCATTAGCCTAACAGTATAGCAGATTATTAGTATTAGCCTGCGTATTTTAAGATGTTCTGTGCCTCACATACAGTTATATGGTATGCTGGAAAAATGTTTTCCATACACTCAGCCACCTCCTCCCTCCAAGAAGTGTGTAATACATTAACAATGCAGTCTATTTGTCTGCCTGCTATGCTGGCAGTTGTCTGCCAAACCCTAAAAATACTGGAGACAACTATGCTATAGTATATAGAATGAGTTGTATTTAAATAAGAAGATCATTTTGTTGACTGGCTTTTCTTTTATTAGGTGCAGAAAATGCACAGATGGTACAGGGGACTGGTCACAGACTGTGGTCACACACTGAGATCTGGCTATAGGAAATACTCTTCACACTGTGACACAGTCCCAGGTAAAAACCTCATAAGTGACCCAGCCTAGTCACGGGTAAAGATTTCCAAGTGTGAGCTGGCAGAAGCGAGAACTCCAGTCCTTCCTTGTGTTGAAGAGTCAGGCCGAAGATGGCAGGCTCTTTGCATCTCTTTCTTTGGAATCTAGAATATAGTAAAATAGATATTATCCTTTTTATATTAATTGTACCATTGCCTGTAGATTCCATGCTCATAAAAAATAGGGGTCATAGGTAAGTTCCGGTTACTTAATTTTGACATACTTTAATTTAGTCATCTGTTTTGTAGCAGGCAGTATTTGTGGGTGTAGGTCTTAAACTCCCTGCACGGTTGTTGTTTCATGCAAAAAGATTCCTAACGTATTCACACAACCCATGTATACTCAAGACTTTTGTAAGCCCACTCTGAGGAAAATACTGCAACTAACAGGTTTTTTTTCCCCAAAACCCCTCATGAGTTCCTTCACTAACGTGACGTTGCTTTTATGATTGCATGAGCCGAGCAATCATAAAGTTAATTGTAGCATAAACCCCCTATGATTTTATAGTCCTGTCCACCTAAAAGATAGGTAGAGCCATGTCTTTTTTTGTATGAGTTTCTGTGAGTTTCTTTTCCTGTATTTTAGTAAATATATATATATATATATATGAATTAGTTGTTCTGTTTGTTTCACTAGGACTCACCAGCAGTGTGACGAAATCCATGAAGAATGGCACCATCACTCTGAGGCATCTTCTGTTCAGTAGGCATTCCACCTGTGTTGCTCACTGAGACAAAAACATTAAGTGGTAGGTGTTTGGAATTGTCAAGTCCTACAAATCTGGTTTCAGATGCAGTGATCATAATAAGGGTTGGTTCAACTTTAAGTTAACTTTAAGTATTGAATGGATAATTCTAAGCATCTTTTCAACCGCCTTCATTTTTTTTCTAGATTTTGAATTATTTGCCTTCTTCTGACTCTTTCTAGCTTTCAAATGTTCACTGACCCCATCTAAAAACAAGTGCTAAGGCTACAGATTTGTAGTTATTGCTACTTTTTATTACTCATCTTTCTATTCAGGCCAATCTATGCGTGGTTGCTAGGGTAATTTGGACCCATTGCCTTGAATAATGATCCTTTAACAGAAGCTCTGAACTGTTGATATTATACTATATGGCGGCTTTCAACTTTTGGCTTCCTTATTTCCCTTCTGGATTTGTGTGGCCTTGCAAAAAACATTCTTATCCCTGGAACAACAGTGGATGTCTTAGGGAAGGGAACAAGACCACATTTACCTCTTTGACATAAAACCTTTAGCTCCTGCAACTTGCTTGACAGTGCTTTATAGTTTAGAATTCAACAACTGCTTTAGACTAACTGCTTCAGACTATTGTTGCTGAGTTTTATAGGACTTGCTGATAGTGAACATGGTAGTTGATTTTGCTTATACCTGAACTACATGAAAGGAATCACAGAGCCTGGGAACTCCCACCCAAAGGCCTCAGAAAACTTAAATGAACTAGTGTTTGTTGGTCTGGCCCTGGTGGCACATACCTAAACAAATATTGAGCACTGTACCAAAAAGCTACCCCAACAATGACACCATACAATAAAAACTACCAGAGTAGATTCCATAAAAAGTCTTCCAAAGACAGATTTCTACAAATGAGAAATCTCCTCTTCTTACAATACATCTGATAGGGAGCAACAGTAAAGTATGCAATTTTGTTACCTACAAAATATTTAGGACTCGAGACATTTATCTAAGTATTTCAGAATACACTAGCAAATTGTATATTATGTATTCATTTAGAGGGATTCTGTCATGATTTTTATGGTGTAGTTTTATTTCTAAATTACAATGTTTACACTGCAAATAATTCACTCTACCAATTATAATTTCATTCAAGCAAGTGTATTTTTTTAGTTGTAATATTGGTGTGTAGGCAGCCATCTCAGGTCATTTTGCCTGGTCATGTGCTTTCTGCTTTCTGGCAGGCTGTTGTTTCTCCTACTCAATGTAACTAAATGTGTCGTAGTGGGACCTGGATTTTACTATTGAGTGCTGTTCTTAGATCTACCAAGCAACTGTTATCTGGTTATCTTCCCATTGTTCTGTTGTTAGGATACTGGGGGGGGGGGGAAAGAGAGGGGGCGATATCACTCCCAACTTGCAGTACAGCAGTAAAGAGTAACTGAAGTTTATCAGAGCACAAGTCACATGACTGGGGGCAGCTGGGAAACTGACAATATGTCTAACCCCATGTCAGATTTCAAAATTAAGCATAAAAAATCTGTTTGCTCTATTGAGAAATGGATTTCAGTGCAGAATTCTGCTGGAGCAGCACTATTAACTGAATTTTTTTTCCATGACAGTATCCCTTTAAGTCCCAAAAGTTAATATATTGATCAAATTAAGGATGGGCAGCACAGCAATGGTGAGCATTGTTGCCTTGCTGTCTCTACTAGCCATCTATTACACCCAAGCCATAGAAGCATTGAATGGCTCACCAGGTGGTTGTGGCTCTGCTGAGTCACATGACTGCATCCTGCGTGATCGCTGTGGCTTAAGAGGGGGTCTTCGTACTGGTGGAGCACAATCTGAGCACAGAGGAATGTATAAATTAAGAAACTGACATGAGATTAAGAGGAAAATTAGCAATGCATTGGCATTGCATGACATTGCAATACATAAATTGCAATTATGATCATATGTTGGTGGATGCAGAGCTTAATGGATTAAAGGTAAGTGATGATAAATATTGCATGGTGAGAGGGCCAAAGGGGGTGAGATTGAGGTACAAAGAGCACGTGAGATGGAGAGGAACAGAGTGTAAAAACATAAGAATGAATAATGCACAAAGGGACAGAGAAGTTGAAGGGCCAAACAAGATACACTTGGGGATGGGGTAAGAAGGTATACTGGTGTGAAATAAAGAAGGTACAGTTTATGGTGAGCAGTCTTTTCAATGATCACTGGGCTGTTCCCACCTCCCCCTGGGGGGGCCGCCTCTCTCATAGATTCCCTGTTTCGTGGTCTGGGCACTGGGATTTCCTTCCTGGTCTCTTCAGAACACTCAGTGTCACCATGCCCCCCTCCACAGGACACTTTTCTACCCCGTGGGGCAGCGACTGGCCTTGGCGCTTCAGGAAGGGGGCAGGAAACAACAAGACCTCCCTGAAAAGAGAATGTGCTATGAATGGCATGTATCATATTCTGTCTCATTATAGTTACCTATAGTGTGCCCTAGTATGTATGAGAATGAGTTGTGAAACTCTAATGACCATAGACTTGTTAATAGTCTCCATAGAAAAAAAAACACGCCACCCCATATCTCAATGAAGAATAAGTTCCTGAGACTTTACATTTCTGTTATATTCTAAAGTATTCTGTCTTCCTTTCTGCCTCCGGAGCCCACCACCTAGAACAGTAGGTAGCTCATAGGCCATAAAAACCCTTTGTAGAACCACGTCTAGTTTCCATTTGGAAAACCCAGTTTTATTCTCTGCAGCTATGTGGTTGAAATAACTATCTCAGACTTATTTAACATTTCTGTACATCTCCCCTAGCACCTAAGTGCCATTTTTATCAGCTTTATTGCTCTGCTACACATTGCCTTATTTTTGCAGCAGCTAATAATAGCTGGCTTTAAAACTAGTGCATATAGGCACGTGGCACCAACCTGGCATGCTCTGTTCCTTTGTTTAATTTTGAGTCAGGGGTATAGGGAATTCATATTCCTGGAGATGGAACTGAGGCACATAAAATAGATACAGGTACATTTGACTGCATATGGTCCAGCTATTGTGTGCCTACTTGCATCTAACTTCTTTCATCAATGACATCCTTACTTCCTGATGTCTATTAGCAGTCACAGACCCAAAAAGAAGCACGCATATCACTCATCATGTGTATGGCAAATAGTTTTTACGTATGAGCACTAATTGCTGTAAACCTATAGTAAGAAGAAAACCAGGCGTCAGTAGTTTAAACTGCCTCTCAGCTTTGTTGTTACCTCTTCTCTTGATAATTTCTTCTGATTGCTTCTGTCTCCATTGGATATAGAAGGCTTTCTGTCCTCAAACGTAGCACCCTCCTCTGAGAGACACAGAGAGAGAGACAAGGAGAGGAAGAGGGAGGGACAGAACAGTGACAGAAAAAGTGAAAGGCAAAGAACAGAGACAGACTCTGACAGATACACAGAGGGATGACCAGAAAGAGACTCCAGAGAATACCAGGGGGAAGGAAAGCCTGGCAACCAGAGCAGTGATATAGGATGGATTGCTGGTTGATGGCAGAGGAAGCCTGAAGATGAACTGTTATGGATGTAATGGAGGAGACAAGGCTGAATAAAATACTTACCCCCATCCCCAGATGAACGCCGCCTATCTTCAGGAATGCAGTTGGTGCCCCCCAAGGTATCCATCTGTATAGTATTTGAATATATACAGAGATTATTATAAGCATAGCATTATTTAACTTTTCCTGACACATTCAGCATTACCATTCCTACCACATTATTTACATACCTCCCGCCAAATACGGACACTGTCCATTCCAGGAAGTGGGACTCCACCAGGCAGAGGGACTCCTCTCACTCTTGCAGGCTGCACTTCATCCACCGTCTGCTCACAAGACTGTAAATGAAAAATGCATAGGTTAATTTACTTCTGTAATTTTTGCCCTGCTTTGGTGTTTTATTTTTTCTCTGTTTCATTATTAACTTCTATTTCATTCAATCATTTTTGCATTCCTGTATCAAATATATCTTTCTTATTTTATTGCTTTTTTCCCCTAAGTTGCCCGCACCCACACTAACCGGAGTTCCTCGACCAGGCAGTCCTCTCACTGCTCCCATATAAGGCCCTTCAATTCCATTGCTAGTTGGTGTTCCATTAGTCATTGAAAACCCTTCCAGCCTAAGGTGGTCTATGTTTCCCTCAGGACCTGGGGAAGGTGGGGGAGCTGCTCTTCCTCGCTCACGTTTTGGTGTCCTACTTCTGCGGAAATGAAAAAGACTCCTACGACGTCTTTTTGGTGGGCCTTCTGAATCACCTGGTGGGGCTGAAGAGACACTTTTGGGCAGACAAGAATAGAAAAGAAAGATCAACAGTGTCATATTGAAGTGTCAATCTTATCAATAACTATGATGATGAAGACAATGCCAGAGAGTATAGTACCTGTGAGACTGAGTCAACACTGTGCGATGGAAGAAATCATCTAGTCCTTCATCAAGTGATGCGTCTGGCCTCTCTGAATCAGATGCTGGGCCTCGAACCTAAGTGTTTAGAAAAAGAATAATCAACTCCTCTTTTAGTGATTTTTTTTTTTTTATATTTTTAAAAACATAGTTACTAAAATTAACCTTTCCCCCTCCTGGGGCTCGCCTGGACTGCTGTTTTGGTCTATCCCGAGTCTGATGCTGAAGCTTGCTCCCTTCTGTGGGGAGCTCAGATAGACCTTCCAGAGACACACTAAGGGAGCGGGACAGCTGACTGCTAGCAGATGAGGAGAGTGGAGGTGGTGAACTAAGGTCACGTGAGCCTGAAGAACCCAAATCTAGTGTCCTGGGGCTTAACTCCTGGTCACTGGCACCTTGGGAGAGCATAAATATATAATCCTGTAAATATGTATATTCCATTCATTATCTAGACTTTAGGATATCTGGAATGAAAACAGTTTACATGAAATCTTCAGTAAGAACAGCAATACACTGCCTATGACTGAAAAAGAGTGAACAAATTGTATTGCAATTGTTTTGCCCACATGTCAAAAATGTACGACATGTAACTTGTGCTTCACTCCTACTGGTTGTTTTCATTTGCACACCGTGGATCCAAAACAATAATAAAGTAGTTAAACTAATATACATAGTGCTTTGCATTATCCTCAGATGCCATTGCATTTTAAGAAGATCAAAATTCTTCTGTATTTCATCAGTGAATGTCAGGTATTGCTGGGATTTGAGCCAGGGACCTTTGAGTTTCTGTCTCGATACCGTAACCACTTGGCCAGGTGAGCAGCCTGTAGAGTTGCTCGCTATGTGTTACCTGGCCTCTGCAGTCCCAGCCCAGCTACAGCCGGATTGGCCTCTCCAGCCCCAGCCCAGCTGCAGCCTGTTTAGCCTCTACAGCCCGAGCCCAGCTGCTGTCTAGTTGCAATCAGCCAATCAGGGCTGACTCTTCCCTATTTAAGGGCAGCACTTAGAACACTCCTTGTCCTCTCCCGCTATCCTGCTCTCCAGTCCTCTCCTGCTCTCCAGTCCTCTCCTGCTCTCCAGTCATCTCCCGCTACCCTTCTCTCCAGTCTCCTTCTGCTCTAGTCTCCCTCTGCACTCTATCCCCAGTTTGATCTGATCTACGCGCGGAACGTCCTGCCCCATCCAGTCTGTATCCTGTCTTCCCACTGTCTTGTCCCCCGATCTGCGCCCTCATCGTCCTGTCCAGCCTGGTCTTGACCTTCGCTGGCTCCGTCCTGCTTCACTCTGCACCTGTTCCAGTTTGACTACCTCGTCTCTCTGTTCCTGCCTTTCCCTTTGTGTTCTGTGGACACAGCCAGTCCCTGCCTAAAGGACTTGCCTTCTCCCTTCAGTCTCTACAGCACCCCCTACCTAATCCTTGACAGTGAAGAAGATTGGAAATAACTTAGAAGGTTTGACTTTGTAGCATTAAAGTCTGTAAATGAGTCCTGATTAGAAAACAACCACAGATCTTATGAGTGTTACCAACACTTGTCCAATAGGGGTTTTATTATATTTGTTAATTATTTGTTAATGAAGTCTAGCCAGTTGGGAGACCTCACACCAGATGTGGCTCTTCATAAGACTTTTTAACCCCCAGCCTGTGCAAGAACTTTATAGACCTGTTTATATGATATTATCATATCTTCCAGAATAAGTTTCCCCTGTACAGTAACTACATCAATTCAATAAGGATGTACTGGAGGGATTTTTCCTTCAAAATTGGAGAAATTTAAACGCTAGTTTGTACTCTTAAGAGTGCAAAAATGTACAGTATAAGTACTACACTTTGCACGCTTCTTTATATTTTCCCTTTACACAACCAGTTGTATTGTGCCACATTACAAAGCTGACAAAAAACTGCCACAGACAGTTACTAAATAGCTAAAGGAAGGGATATTGAAGTGATGCCACACAGCAGTTTATGGCTACAATTTTTCACAAAAAATTGGATCATCAGTAATGGTGATAAAAGAATAGGAATTGATAATGGGTCATTAGGAGGTAACTATAATGGGAAGAGCCATATGTTTGTTGCCAGAATTGTCACCTGAAAATGATTTATTGCAATAGGCCTTAAAATTAGACCAATGTGCACAGTAGTGTCTTAGGTAAAGAAAGAAAGTAATTATATCAATATGGAACCGGATAGACACACAAAGTAGTATGGTATATTCAGAAGGATTAATGACAGGGGATAACAGGTCAGAAAGATGAAACATAATTGTCATGACAACTGAATAAAACATGAGAGGAACATACAGCTAGTAGTTGCAGAAAAGGAAATTGCAGTATTTAAAGCACATAAAGAATATCAGTTAAAGCAGAGGGACATTATTGGAATCTCACTTATAAATGCAGAGACTGGTCGGATTTTCCTTCCCTGAAGACGTTTCTTTATCACCATGGTATCCTGTGGAGAGATATAAACACAGAATGTGAACTTCGTTAGCAATATATTTGCAAATGTTAGAATTGGGGGGGGGCAGTCATGTTCCTTACAATGCTGGAATAGATCTCTCCTTCATGATTTTCTTGTTTGTTTCTTGGTGGCGTTTGGGGCAGATATCCCAGAATCCTTTGCTCCTCCTCCATCAGGATTTGCAGTTGTGATCTGTGACGGGACTAGCAAATTAAGAAACAAATGAGAAGAAACATTTAATCAAATTACAAATATTGACCTTATTAACCCCATCTGCATCACACTTTCCTGCAATTTCCCCAGTGTCTCTTTCCTGCAGTGTTTCAAAGAAACTTTATTGGAGGAAAAAAAATCTATTTTCATGGTTTTTCCCCATCTCCCCTAGCTCCTTTAAACATGTTAATTACTGCTGCAGCGTTGCACACCCAGATTTCATTTCAGGATGAGTTAGAGAAACGCAGCTTCTGTATCCATGACACATCCAACTAACAATAGCTCCTTTTAAGGGCAAAATGTACTTTATTACAGAAATATTGCTTACTCAGACTTCACTGCCAGATGTGTACCGACACATTCAGTGAAATCATTGATTCACTGGGCCTTTAATAAACTCAAATAAGCAAGAAAGAGAATAAATAGCAGATGCTTTAGAATAAAATTGTACAGGTCCAGTTCTCTTTCACCAGCGAACACATTAAGTTGTAGTTTAATACACTACAAATATGTTTTATAATTTATTTTATATTTTTATAAAATCTAATTTGTTTTTTTTATAATCACCCCCCCCCCCATTAATGTTATTGTGTGCAATCACACATATAAGATCAGTATCTATGAAATTATTGAATGTGGCCTTAAACTCTCACACTAGTTACCAGTTTTCTGTGTGTTCTCTGCATTTCCTGTAGAACCTGCTCCAGAACAGAATTACTGAGACGAGTCATGAGGGAAAGTTGTGCAGCCCTGCAAAAGGTACATGACAGTATAACACATCTTTACAGAAGAATTTTGGAGCACTCCTGCATTTTAAAGTAATCACCCAATCCCCGATTCCTTGGTCTGCTGCTTACAACATGCACAGTGATGCACAGTTTATGGGGCAAGCTGTAGATCTCTGTTCTAAAGCTGGCCATAAATATAAATCTTATCACCTGTCCGATCGTCTGAACGACTGATTGCCATGTCACCAAAAATGTGGGGACAATCCATACACGGTTCGGAAATTGTACAAATCTTTGATTCGTACGATAGTATCTTTGCGTCTATGGCCAGCTTAAGAAATAGAATGCAAAGACCTACGGCAATTCAGACATATTGCAGAAAGCACCCATTTTTTTTTACTTTACAGCCTGCCTTCCATATTGTAAATGAGAACTTAGGTGTTTGGTGGCTGAACTAGCCTAATATTTATGACAAAAACTTGTCATTATATTTATTCTAGATTTCTAACAATGCCTAATGTTGGCTGTGGTTCTAGAAAAGCTAGTTGCAAAGGCATGCACACTAAGGGAAAGGTGTCTGTTTCCTGCACCAGACAATAAATAATCCAGTGCAGCTGTAAAGTATAGGGTTACCTAGAGCCTTACAATGGAGCAACTTTGGGGTGTTCCAGGGAACGCCTGTGCATGTGCTACCTGCATCTAATGCGTGCAGCTATCTCTAATGCATTCTGACAAAGTGCAAAAAAGTGGGGCTTTGCACCTGTGCTTTAATATGTATTTGCATTTATAAGCATTGCTTATAAGCATAAGCATTTATTTTATTAAAGTAATTAGAAAGCAGTTGGTTTATACAGTACTTGTTGGGAATATAAGACAGACATTGTCATCCAGTATGTTACAAATACTCTTTTTTTAAACAACAAGGCAAGATGCACTGTTTTGCCTTATGAATTAGCTTTCCAATATTTTGTACAAAGAGATAACCCAGTCTATATTTGAGGATGTAGTGGTCCTTTAGTTGAGACATATGTACTACTCATGAATTTAAACCAATGTTCCTTAACCAAGACTAGACAATTTTCTTGAAAAAAGGAAGTAATGACAGTGACATAAGATCCAGGAAATACACTACTTTGTGTCACACAAAAAGTGACTATAACTTCTTCAGCTGTGAAATGTGAGATTTATCATTTAGAATTATGGGACATAGCTCAAAAATCCCTGGTTCTGTGTTATCAGCTGTTCTGCACATGTCCCTCACCTCAGTTTGCTGTGTATCTCACAACCAACTTGGCGAAGCATGTCTCGGATATGTGGTGGACTGAGCCCATGTTGTTCTTTCAGCCTACAGAGCATTGCGCTCCCTCTTTGAGCATCACGAGCAGCTCCAGGGAACAAGTCCTGAGTTGCTTCCCACATGGAATCTGCAATATTCTGTGAGGAAATGGAGAGGCACAATATGAGGAATATACAGTGTGAAAGAACATCCTAGAAGGATACAACACACACCTTGTGTTATCCTAATACCTGCATTTCTCTGTCCACTGCTCGAGAGAGCTCAAATGAGACAGTCTCTAAGAGACGCTGCGCAGGGCCTGATGGAGACAACCAGTTTCCTGCTTCCAGAAGGCGTGGCAGCAGCTGAGGAGAGAGGTTGTAAATTGTAAAGGCAAATACACAAAGACAAAGGACTATGTGGAGGTTAAATTATGCCCAGGTAATACAGTACAGGAAATTCTGGACCCCAAAACTGACTAAACTGGGAGCCTTTTATCAGTTGCTGAATTACAACCAGGATCTCCTGACTTCATTGGTGGAAACTTTTGGTTAAAGTTCAAGTTTTAGAGCAGCAAGCTGGATATCCGTGACGTAAACATTACATTTATTACATTTATAGAACAATGTTTGCTCAATGAAGCAATATAAACTTGAACTAAGAATACTTTCCTTTCCAGTATCCCACTTTTAAACTAGGGGCTATAAGTTCTACTACATGACTGCACAATGTAATGCTGATTGACTACAGGCTGTGGAAAGACCATCTTCCAGTTTAAACCACATACAAAGTGTAATATCCACATCGATCCTCACATCTGTTGCCCAGGGATGTTTCCTAACTAAGTTTAATGGTTTAACGTTCACTACAGAAGCCACATTAATTGTAGACAGTAAACTATGGATCTCAGAAAGCAGAATTTGACTGGCGTGAACTTGTATAAGAGTGCCTATTGCAATGTATTGTTTTTATGGATGTGACCTTCCTGCTTAAGATTTTAACAATCTATATTAGGATTCAGGGTTAGCACAGTCTTATTTAGGTCTTAACAGCACACCTCACAAATCATTATATATATATATATATATATATATATATATATATATATATATAATTTTTTTTACATGAACCTGACATCGCAGATTATAACGGTTACCATAATGAAATATAATTATATATAACATAAGCAAAAAAGGCTACTCACAGCTCGACAGTTCTTTGCATCTCTGAGCAACTGTCTTGCACCTATAATGTCCTCTTGAACAGTCTCCAGGTCACAGGAGCGCAATGCATTAATGTGATCATGTATCATCACTGAGAGTGTCTGTAACATCTAACATGGATTGGAAAGATCAGTGTTATATATGTATATATGCATCTTTTAACTTCCTCCTAAAATGCACTTGGGCACCTTGCTTGCTAAAAAATAGCACTAACTGGCAGGAGTGGGACTGAGTGTTTGGAGGATAAAAGAGGCCAAATCAGCTTTCACCTAAATTCCCTATCAGGCCTTTTGCCTGATGACTTTTTTCTCTTCTACACTACATATTTTCTGTACCACCCAAATGCTCCCATCCAGTCTATCGTGCACTCATTTTAATTATACTGTTAGAGATTATCTAATTCTAAAATATAACTGAATGTCCTAAGAATAAATAGTAATGCCTAGTACCTGCTCCGCACTGCTTGTCACACCCTGCTGCAAGCGCAGTGCTCTCTGGTCTGAAACAGCCAATGTCTGAGAGTTCCGCAGGAGACAGCTGTGTATCTATCAGAGACACAAATAATAATACGAGAGGAGGGTACATCTGGGAAGTGCACAGCATTATGATGCAGATTCTAGAAGTTATTTTTTTTGTAATAAGTGCACAAAGAACATCAAGTCAACTTTAAAGGATACAGAAAAGGAATATTGACCTATAAAGAATACACAGAGGACTCTGTAGCCAGAAACAAGATGGAGGGACTGTCTCATTCATGTAAAAGGATGAAAAAGTAAAGAAGCTCCCATGGACAGAAGGTAGAAGGATTTTACCCCATTGGACACCAGGGAACTTGATTTTACCCTACTGGGCACTTCTTGCAAATATGTAACTTCAGACAGAGCAGGAAGAAGGCCTTACCCCTTAGTTTCAGTACTATTTTACCTTTTTCCAGGCACTCTCAGCTCTGTCAGGATGTCTCTGGTAGGCTTGGCAGATATCTCCCACAGGAAAAGACATAAAGCGCAAAGTTCTATTCCTGTGATGTTGCATAAAAAGTTTACACCAATCACAAAGCTGTTACAGTGTGGCCAGGCGCACAATTTACGAAACTAGATAAGTATATATCTATATAGAAATGCCGATAAGTATATACTGTATGTGTGGGTTTCAATAAGAACTGACGATATCTGTTGGGCTTAAAGGGGTGGTTCACCTTTAAAGTAACTTTTAGTGTGCTATAGATCAACCAATTCTAAGCAACTTTTCAATTGGTTTTCATTATTTTTTTTTATAGTTTTATAGTTATTTGTCTTTTTCCTTCTGATTCTTTGCAGCTTTCAAAAGGGCGTCGCTGTCCCCTTCTAAAAAACAAATGCTCTGTAAGGCAACAAATGTATTGTTATTGCTACTTTTTATTGCTGATCCTTCTATTCAGACTCTCTCCTATTCATATTCCAGTCTCTTATTCAAATCAATGCATGGTTGCTAGGGTAATTTGGGCCCTAGTTACCAGATTGCTTAAATGTAAATTGAAGAGCTGCTGAATAAAAAGGTAAATAACTCAAAAACCACAAATAATAAAATATTAAAACCAATTGCAAATTATCTCAGAATATCACTCTCTACGTCATACTAAAAGTGATCTCAAAGGTGAACAACCCCTTTAATGTATATCAAAACTATATTTGTTTTCATGTTTATTAGATTTAGAATGTATCATATGAGGCTATAAAATAATATGAGCGCTAAATACATAAAATTATGGAAATTGATGACGTGTGTACCTTTTTTGGAATACACATTTTCTATACTTACTTCTCCAAAGCTCGAGCTACATCCATAAACCCAGAGGCAGTAACTGCATTCCTATCCCAAAGCACCGACCTGCACAGGGAGATTGAGAACACAGACAAAGCACATGACAATGGGCACAAGAATACTTCTAACTGGTACAAGACAGATACAAATTAAACTGTGCCCAAAAATCTTGACAGTGGAATTAGAGGTCCATTAAACATAAAATACAATTAAATCCAACTAGGAAACATATTGTATTGTAATACAAATGTATGCAAAATGTATATATATGACAAACGTTGGATGACATTGAAGTTAACCTTTTAATTTATCTCCTCTACAAGCTATTGTTCTCTTATATATATGTGTGTGTCATATTATAAAGGTATGTATACATGTTAGTATGTTGAGAAGGAATGCTTTCTTTAATAAATTGACTGTTCCCCTGCTAAATAATATTGTTAATAATGCGCTGGACCTGGTATCCGGATAAGGGGTCCTTCCTTAAGTTGTATCTTCATACTTTGTTAACTAAAAAAATTTAATTTAAACATTAATTAACCCCAATAGAATTTATTTGCCTTCAATAAGGATTATTTATATCTTAGTTAGGATCAAATACAAAAACAAATATACTGTTTTATTATTACAGAGAGAAAGGAAATCATTTTTAAAAATTTGAACTACTTGATTAAAATGGGAGTCTATTGGAGAGCACCTTCCTGTAATTCAAAGCATTCTAAATAATGGGTTTCCTGGTACTGGACCCCATACCTGTATTTATGCTAGTGCTGTGTTTTATCTAAGTTTTATACTGCAGACTGTGATGAACATTGTGTGTTTACCGCAATGTGCTGTTAATCTGCAGGGTTTTGCCTAGCATCTTGGCACCAATATCTGACATTCCGTTTCCACTGATATCCAGCTCCTGTAGAGATGTATTGCTTCCAAGAGCATTCAAAACAATGCAAGTGCGAGACTTCAAACGAGAGTCTGCGAGGGAAAGAGACTGCAGGCACTGAAAGAGAGGGTGGATAGAGCAAAGATGAAAGTTGTTGATGATCACAATCCTCCCTCTTGTCACTGCTGAATGAATCAACTGCATGGATTGGTTCAGTGGCAATCCTTTATTGTCTTCTATTGAAATTAAAAGAGAAGTCTCATTTAGGGTTTACCCATAGTAACCAGTCAGCACATATCTTTGATAAGTCTTTCATATGCCACAACATTTAAACATTAGTAGATATTTCATATTACATGTTTTAGAACTTAATTAAGTGCCATTGTAACAATCCAAGCATTTGAAACTGACTGATATTAACCTTAGCAGCCTCTTCGCTTGAGGAGAGGAGCTTTAGGAACTCCATGGTAGGAGGTTGCAAAATGATTGATTTTTCTTATGGACTAATAGACTGAGACTAATGGACTGAGATGTAGTTCCCACACTATAGTCTTGTACTAAGACCCTCCAAAGCCTTCTTCACAGCCTATGCCATTAGGGGTAATCCTGGCCCTGTATAACCTACTACCTTAACACTGGCAACCCTACCTTGTCATAATTATCTTACAAGTGCCATTGTCTAATAACCCAAAATGGCAGCCCAGTGTCAACTGTAGAGTGGCAACAGAGTATGCAAGGGGGCTTAAAAATTAGAAAACCCATGTCAAGATCTGGAAATTTTTTTCCCCTAAAATAGCCTCTGTTGTGTGCTGTAACATCTTCTGATGTCACTGGTCTGTGGATATGGTCTGATAGCATTTTACAATTGGCAATAAATCACCTGTATAGAAACATATCACTAAACTTTGGTAAGTTAAATATTACCATGTACCTAAAGAAATAACGAACACCATATGGTAAATTGCAGCAAGGTAGAAATCGGTCAGACTGTATGTGTGACATGTATGACCATCTTAAAACACAGAGGTGTGATTGTGAGCAGTGGCAGATTAAGATTTTAGACCATGGGCAGTGGTATTACAGTCGATTTTACTGTCAAATCCCTATCCAGATTACAGTGTGGTATGCTATTAATGTAATAGAACACCACACCATGCATGTGTTATAACTAATTGCTTTCAGGTTTCATAACATTGCAGCTCAACACCTCATAAATGATGGAAATTATGGAATGCTGGAATATTGTATGGCAGCAGAAGATATGGCCAACAGTTGGAATGGCAAGCAGTGGCAGCATAACCATTGCTTGTGGTGCAGGAGTTAGCAGAGATTTTATGATCTGATAAACTTAGGTAATTTGTTTTGCTGAAGTTGCCGTTTAGCCAGCCCATGGCAGCTAGATGAATAGATTAAAAAACTGTAGCTTTACCTTCCTCTACAGCCTTTGCCACATCTGCTCTTTAAAAATTGCCATTATGGGAGTTGGGGGAGACTATTTGTTGATACACATGGCATGTTTGCACAATGCTCTCAGTTATCATAGCTTCTTGCTTGTTATTATATACCACTTTACAATCTTACAGTGATGTGAGCATTGCTCGTTGTCACTTACACAATCCTCATCTTGCAGAACATTCACTATTCTCTGCAGTATATCTTCCAAGACTCTGAAATAAAAGAGAAGTTAGATAACTGACACCTTCTTTGTCATTCCTTTACTTGAAAAACCTATTGACCATTGCTTAGATACTCAATCTATTGATTTTACTGAACATTGAATCTTTTGTTGTAATACTTATGTTCTCTTTTTATTACATCTATTCACAATAAGCCATTTTATGATCCCTGAGGGTGGTCTGTTTGGTTGCTGATTTCTGTCTCAGAATGGGCGATTCTTACCGTGATTTAACTGAGAAGTTTCTGCCTAAAGAGAGATGCTTGAGATGTCTGCTTCGACCAAGAGCAGGAACAAGAGACAGTAAATGAGAATCCAGTCCTAATAAAAAGAATAACATTGCTTGAAAGAGACTACAGGAGATGTCACGATATTGATAAATGCAAAGGGAGGCAGCATATATACTGCAGATACATGTAGATACACATATAGCCAAAAGTATGTGGACATCTGCCTCATATATCATTATCTTATCTCTCATTACAAAACCAAGGCTACTAATATGAATTTAGACTTCTCTTTGCTGCTAAACACGCTTTACGCACTACTCTTTTTGGAAGACTTTTCATTAGATGTAGAGGAATTTGCCTCTAGTCATTTGTAAAATGTTTTGCACTGATGCTAGAACATTGGCGTTCCAATAAATCCTACATGTGTTGAGATGGGATGAGGCCAGAGCTCTGTGCCGGCCAGTCAGCCGTATCCACTACAATCTCTGCAAACCGATTCTGAATGGGTCTTTATTGTGCTCAAGAATATTTTCCTGCTGACACTTGAAGGAAGCTCCTCTAAAACTTTGCAGCAAAGTAGGAATATTTCAATAATTAGAAGGGATGTCCTGATTCTTTTGGCCATATATTAATAAAGGGAGAGAAGAAAGAAAGATGCAGACAGATGGGGGTGACAGTGTCGACCCAGCAGGCAGTAGGAGCAAGATTGATTGCTGAATTCAAAACAGGAGACAGAATGATATAAGCAAAACAGTTAGAGATCAGAATAAAATGATGTTCTGGAAAACAGAATGAAGAATGAAAGAAAGTGAGAAAACATGACATACTGCTGCCATATAGATAAAAATATAGTCTCACCATTATCGGATATGTTTAGACTTCCAATGCTTGTGATTGGAGGAAACTGTTCTTGTAATATCTGAGCACCTATAGAGCGCAGCTACATAAAGGTTTGGGTATGACAAATTATTGGAAGCAAAAAAATAGGGTATAGTATAGAAGCCCAATAATGAAAGTAAAATAACATATACATGAAGAAAGGGATACACACACAGAGAGGAGAAGAAGGGAGATAAATAAGGAAGTGAGAGAACATAAAAAATACTATTTTTTCCATCATTTTAAGCCTGGGGACAGTACCAATGTTGATTTGCAACACAGAATAGAACTTTCTATAAAATAAATTTAAAATCCATGCTTTCTGCATTTCCCTCTTCCTGATGAGTCACAGAATCTGCAGCTTTCTATACAAAGAATGGTTGATTCTTGTCAGTTGGCCTCAGGCACTGCTTTACAAATGAATGAGATCAATTAATTGAATTGGAAGGAAGAGGGTAATGCAGTCATCCATGTTAGACCAGATTGCAGACAATCTCACATGCATTTTTCAGGCCACAGTCTCCAACTGTTGCTGAATTGCTGTTATCAACATGTTTCAATAGGATACAATCTAGTTGGAGTTGTGCAAGTGGACAGCTTAGTCTTTACCTGGATTTTCTCCAAATCATAACTAGAACATGATTACAAAGGTAGATTTGCATCTTAGGGCAGTGAGAGATGTAATTACTGCCCATGCTTTTACCTGAAATTGCTCAAATAAATTGCTGAGAGTAAATTGCTCAAATCACACAATACTGCAAAATTGTGTTAGAAGGTATGTTTACACAATTTTGCATTTTGAGTATTTTAACCACAGCAATTTACAACCAGGGCAATGGCATAATGTTTTGTCCTGTTTTTGCAAATAGACCCACTCTCTCATTGCAATCACACACACCTGATATTGGTTGCTGACATGGCCACTCTAGACGGATACAGTGTCTTGGTTGCCTATATATATATTGGGCCAAAAAGAACATCCTGGTTGATCAATATTTGGTCAGAGATTGGGCAGGTTTGAAAGTACCATTGTGCAAGGATCACACACAGTGTCGGACTGGGATGCCAGGGGCCCACCAGAAAACCCTAGACCGGGGCCCACCAGAAAACTTTAGAACATGGGCCCACTTTCCAAACTATTATTCCTCTTGTCATTTAACCTCTTTATTCTCCTAGTTTTTTTATATCTCCTTTCTATATTTCAACATTAAACCTATTTTTTCCCATGAAGAAATAGGGAATGACCATGAAATAGACTAAATGGTTAGAAGCAAGAGGGCCCACTGACACCTGGGCCCACCGGGAGTTTTCCTGGTATCCCGGTGGGCCAGTCCGACACTGATCACACATCTGCAAATGGGTCTGAACCGGCCCCTATTGTGATCTGATTGCTAGCCCAGACACCAGATGATCAGGTCAGCCTGATTTTCGTGACTCCAGTGGATCATTCAGTGTTTGGTGAACTTTAGTCTCCCCTTTGCTTTTTATCTTCATTCAGGCTTGCATCCCACTATCACACTGCTAAATGTAATTTAATTTTAGTTAAGTATAAAAAAATGCTGAACTGCAACTTCACTTCAGTAGTTTGCAACGTCTGCAACTTTCTAACAGTTTCTTTTAAATAACCCCCACAACAATCACACGAGGGTCTGGAAACTTACCTAAACATCTGAGAATATTGCAACTTTGTCTTAATGGATAAACAATATTGTTTGTTTAGTATAAGTGTTCCTTTTCCTTAACGTAGCAATTTAAGGATGGTTTGCTTTAATAAGTAACTATATGACACCACCTTAAAGGGGACCTTTAACAAGTGTGCCAGAAAATAGTTTAAACAGCTGCTGCCCTCATTTAGCCTCTAAAATCAGTTTTGCAGGCCAAAATGCTTTTCCACCTGGCATTAGGCAGGCTGCAGTGCATGCCAGAGGCTTTTTGATGTCCCTGTGTGTGACCACTGCACTTGTTTTGATGTTGTGCTAGGGGCTCTGTGTTGGCCTCAATTCTAGGCAAGAGCTAAAGCACACAGCTGGTTCACTCAGAATTATCACTGAGAAGAATTGCTTTTATTGGATCCCCGCTGGAAAAGATGTACGTTATAGTCAGACAAATAAAATATGATTTCATTATTCTCTAACTCTTGGGTCAGCATTAAAAAAGCTAACAGACATGCAGTGCCCAAGCTGAAATTAGCATCATTTCCATGTAAAGTCAAACTAGAAGTTACACAGAACAATGTATCATTTGTGCACACACATTATAATGATGTAGAGCTGTGTGGGCTGTAATGAGTTTCCCTGTCATGCATTGCATAACATCCCTCACTGGCTGTCAGTCATTACTAAATGCAGACATTTGGCGCCCACTGGTGCGCAGAGCAGTCGTGATAACGCTGCAGAACAGATAGGTGGATAATATCTTAATATCACATTGGAAATGCAAAAAGAAATGCACTGGAAGAGGGAAAGAGACAGAACTGAACCAAGGGAGCTGGCAAGGACAGGAAAAGCGGAAACATATGAGTGAATTAGAAAAATGGCAAGAACAGAAGCATAAGGGACATCTTTCACCATGTGTTTTAGCTAAATATAATTCAATGAAATGCTATGTGGATATAAGACAGAAATTAACAACCTGCAGCCCTTAGATGTTTTTGAACTACCACTCTCAGTTAGGGTTGCCACCTTTTCTGTAAAAAAATACCGGCCTTCCTATATTTTTATAATTTTCCTTATTAATAACATTGGGATCAACCATCATTTTTACTGGCCTGGCCGGTAAAATACTGGCCAGGTGGCAACCCTACTCAGCTCCCCTAGACAGTTTTCACAAATATATATCTATTAAAATGGTGCTTTACAACATGCAGCTGGAAGATGATCTGTTCGAACAATGCATTTACAGGCTATATACTATTGGAATAGTGATGACATACCACAGAAAAAAAATATCTATGTGTCTGGGGGTGGAATAAAAAGTACACAAAGGGGTCACATCAGGCATGTGAGTAATAGTAATAAAACTGGTAAGAATATGCTGCTTAGCAAAACAAAGAGATGTATTTGTTTTTGTGGTATATCAGTTGGTATAATAACAGGCATAAAATGTTCCCTAGGTCTAGTAATAAATATCAACTATTCAGATTTTTGCTTTCAAGCAAAAGCAAATGCTACCCGCTGATTTGTTGCTTTGGGTTGCTGGTACAGGAACAACTTTTCACACATAAATATCACCCCCATAAAATCAATCTGCTAATGAAAGATGCAGTTTGCATAGAAATAGCAACAGCACAGAGTCTGTAATGAGTCTATACTTCCCGCACACAGGATATACAGACATATGGCATGCATGACTACATTCTGGAAAGTGTAACTGAAGGCAGAGACAATAAACATAATTCCCTAAGTCAAGCATACAGATGGGTAAGGTAGATGTGAGAAGGCTGGAGAGAAGGCCAGTATGTGAAACAGATGTAGGGAGTGATGACTGAAACAAAGGTGGGGGAAGGATCCATTACAGGGGATTACATGAATAAAGTGCATGAGATAAAAACAAGGTGAAAAGAAGAGCTGGTGAAGTGTGTGAGAAGCACTATTATATGTAACCAGGACGATTACATTTCTTGAGTATAGCATAGCTCTTATCAAAGAACAACCTTGTACATCTTAAGCATATAATCAAAGTTTAAGGGCTTCTAGTTAACTTTTAGTATGATGCAGAGAGTGATATTCTGAGAAAATTTGCATTTGGTTTTTATCTAGGATTTTATTCTGCAGTTCTCCAGTTTGCAATTCAGCAATCTGGTTGCTAGTGTCCAAATGATCCTAGCAACCATGTATTGATTTGACAAAGAACACAACACAAGTATTGTTGTGCTTTGGTGCTCAGATACAAGCAGAGACTCCACAGTGAAAACAGTTTGTATGCAGTGGCAAAGTAAAGACCTTCACTGTGCACTGCTGATTTATCTCTTTAGGATAAGGGACTGCTTTATGGAAATGCAAGGAAGTATCAGCTACCGGCATCCACCTCCAGGCATTCTTTGAGTTATAGATAAACAACAGCTGCAAAACTCTAGGTTACATTACGAACAATGAGCTTCACCACAACCATTTTGTTTGCCCTGGCCTCTAACTAGGGTTGCCACCTTTTCTGGAAAAAAATACCGGGCTTCCTATTTATTTATCTTTTTTCTCTATTAATAACATTGGGATCAGCCATCATTTTTACCGGCCAGGCCAATAAAATAACGGCCAGCTGGTAACTCTAGCTCCAACACATGCAGGTAACAGCACTGTTTGAAATAGAGTAACTGAATAAATAGAGCTTCCAGAATATCATCCTAAAACAGAGTAGCTAAGAGAATGTGGAAAAGAAAGGTTTCTTCTTTGTACAGGAAATGTACAATAAAAGAGTTAGCTGGAGGCAGCCAGAGTTGAAATTTCAAAACAAGCTTCCCAGCTGGAAAACAGTGCAGCTAAGGGCCTCAAGGTGTGGCATCCAGGAACACTTATTTTACCCCTTTTATCTCTTTAGTTTATATTTTTATTTGATAAACAGTTCCCCTGAAGGAAGAACGTCTCAAGTAGTGGCTAAATCAATGTCAGATGTCTTATTATTTGCTTTAATAATCCATATCCTTCAGATGTTTCAGTTGAGACCATATGAGTCTTAAATTTTGTGCAAGCTTCCCTAATCCCCACCGTTTTCTATACTCTGTGCTATATAATAAGAAAACAAACTACAGTATAAAGTTGTTGTTTGATAGTCTTTCAGATATAATTTATGCAATAGCACAGTAAATGTCCTGGAAATGACAGGACAAACAAGGCTTTATATGGCAAGCAGGGCTATGGTGAAGCTTAGTTCACATCTGAAAACACTAGAATTGTTGTACTAGGCAGTGTACAGATTTCTTGTACTCCAAGGGTACAAGAATTTTAGTGAATGCAGAGGAGCTGGAAAGGTCAGCAGCTGATGACAACATGCTAACATGAATCAATGTTTCATTCACTACTTTCTACAAAGAAAAGAGGCTATTAGTCCGCTGAGACCAAGGGTACAGCAACAGAAGTAAGTCATGTTTTTAACTCAGGGGTGCACAACTTTCCACAGTGTAGGATAGCTTACATACGAGAACACTAGAATTGTTGTACTAACTAGTGTACAGATTTCTCCTACTCCAGGGGAACTAGAATGCTAGTGAATGCACAGGGGCTTGAAAATTCAGCAGCTGATGACATGTTAAAATGAATCAATGTTTCATTAGAAAGAAAGAAAGAAAGAAAGAAAGAAAGAAAGAAAGAAAGAAAGAAAGAGATGTCTTATATCACTAGTCATTTATCTACTTTAACCATCAGTCAGTCTGTCTCGAGGTTGCAACTGGTCTTAATTGTATATGTATTTGGAGGTATATGGCAAAAATAATAACAGTAAGTATCTATTTTCAGGGTTAATTCACTTTCTTGCTGCTAGGTTCAATGACCCCAGCGTAACTATAGAGGAAGTGACCCTGTGGTCAGGGGGGCCCCAGATAACAGGGTCTTCTTCCTCTAAAGTTGTATACAAATCTTCCCTGCCCAACCACTCTCCTATCTGAGAGCAGGCAGAGAGTGGGAGACACAATTAGGCAGGTGGGCAGGTAGCTGGGGTGGGGCAGGTTGGCTAGCTGTGTGCACCAGGCCCTTACAAAGAATTTACTTCCTTGTGCCAAGTAGTTATACCACTGCCAGCAACCAGACAGCATTTTAAATTTCACACTGAATAAATGCATATGAGAAAGGCAAAATATCTTCACATTTATTTTATTTTTTATTCTAAGCAACTGGTCTTAATTATTTATGTTGTATTTATGTCAAATTCCAGCCTAGTATTTGGGGTTCACTGAATAGATTGTCTGTGATGATGCAGTTTTATAATTATTGTTATTCTATTTACTTATTTTTCTTTTGATCCCTCCTACTGATCTTCCATTCAGACAGCTACCTGATTGCTGAAGCAGCCATATACAGTTGAAATTCCATGACTGAGTCTCAGAACCAAAATATAAACATATGTAGGGAACATGAGGAATCCTTCCCATTTGTCTGCCTGTGACATCATCCAGCCCAGTTGCATGCTGGATAGCGATCAGATGCCAAGCGGCTAGAAACTCAGAAGGAGAAAGGTGCCACTAGTGAAATTGATTCTGCTGCAGAACTGCGTGTGATCTCCAGTGTGATTTCCTCTGAGAGCACCCCGGTGAGTGAGCCACCCAAGGAAGGATATTGGCACGGATACAAGTCTAGACATGTCTTAAAGTGAAGACATGTCTTAAATATTTACCTGCTACGAGGGAGCTGCTGCCAACTTCAAAAGGGAGAGGTACTTTTGGGGAATAAGGTGGCACTACCTGGGAAATAATAGCTCTGGGGAAGGGATAATCATTTGAACTGTGTGGATTGGGACTGTGATATTTGATAATCATTTGAACTGTGTGATTGGGACTGTGATATTTACCAAGGACTGTGTAAAGCAACAGTTAAGCACCTAATAGTGGTTTAGTTAGTGCCCCTCATGTCCTCAGTGTCGGAGTGAAGTGCGTATAAGTTGCCCCAGTGTTAAACTGTTTATATAAAGTATATATTTGTTCATTTGCAAACTGTGTGTTATATTATTCATAGTGGAACCCCTCTGAGGTGTTTTCCTCAGTGTTCACTAGGTGGAGGCACTGCCCTGTAATTCCCAGTTCCCAGTACTTTTCATATGCAAAAGGGACTCAGGGCCCCTGGATTTCCAAGGGTAAATTGCTATTTAAAGAGACAGTAACCAAATTAGTGTTCTACATATTTCAAAAATGATCTTACAATACTGCTGTCTACGAAAGAGTAAGGGTGCTGACTTGCAGGGAGGGGAATCATTGTGTGGGAAATCTCCTGTCCTGTCGGCAATAAGCATCTGACAATAACTGCCCCCTTACATTAGGTGGAATTGATGCACATATAACACATTGGATGCAGCAATCTTGGCAATCGCTAAAAATGGCTCATTCTGAATTTTCAAGTGATTACCCAAGATCTTGTGGTATTTACACTTTTAGGCTAGGGCCAGATGATGTAGACAATTATGGACTGTCAGCAGGCATAGAATCCACTGCCTTGCTGTTCCCCTTGTCTTCTGAAAAATGCAAAATGTTGTGTTTCAGTGCCGAAATCCGCCACGTCTGCCTGTACCAGAGCAGAATCAATGCTTCCGGGTGCAGGCAGAGCAGGAATGGAGGAGCAGTGGAGGCCGTCTTAATGTGAAGGCACAGGTATTGTCGGGTACTTCATCTCCCACTGACGATATTTTTTTGCTGCTTTTGTTGTAACAATTTTATTCATGCTTGACAGTTAAGGTTGATGGCAGCTGAAATGTAACAATAACTTCTTCTTCAGCTGTGTTATCTGCCAATGCTGCCAGGAATGATCATCTGATACAAACTGTGGCAGAACAGAACCTTAGAAACATAATATAATGTGAAGGCAATAGGTATAAAAGTGGCATTTGAGTTCATCTGGTGCAAATAAACTCCTCTTCAGATTGTTCACCAGACTTTTTTCAATGCTTTATATTTTTTATATTTTTCCATTTTTTCTAAAATTGAAGTTTAAAGTTTAATGTTCCTGTCTCTGAGGTTTCAGTGGCAGCTCAGTAATCCAGGAGCAGATTCTGAACTGTTACAATTGGCTACATTAGTTGATACATTTCTCAGAGGCATCTGTGGAATATTAGCAACTGTTTTTTCAATTATAACGTAGGGATTTTGCTTGGCAGGGTCAATAATAAAAAATGTATAATTTAGAACAATTTAAAGACTTGATAAAGAACAAACATCTCCTTTAAAGTTTGGTGAGCCAAATTATGGGAAGACCCCTGGAAAACCCCAGGTCCTGAGCATTCTGGATAACAGGTCCCATACTGGTACTCAATTATAGTTATGGAGCAATAACTTTGCATCCGTTATTATTCCCACTATCTCCACCTCTTATATCTAACCTAGAGTGAATATAAATGTCTAAAAGCAATGGATGACCTGACAAGACATGTAGACATGTAGAAAACATTGGGTGTTAAAGTGAAAATCTTGGAAGATATGAAGTGAGGAGCATGAAAAGAAAGGAGGGTGGGATTGTAGGGATTTCAATAAAGACAAAAAAAAACCTATAGTACTGGTTGCATCAAATGTTATTTTCAGTTAATACCAGCTCGATGAACTGCAACTGTTTAGATTTCTTACTGGCAAAATTAGCAAATGAGCCTGTACTATCTGACTTCTATTCAAATAATACAGGAGGTAGATTATGAAACTGATATTTAGCTGAAAGTGGAGCATGATGCAAATTATAGGTTTCGTGTCCTCTCCACCTACTGTTTTTTGGCGGCTAAATTGGTAGTTTTCTCAAATAATGATATAACTCCACACCTACCGCATATTTTGTTTTTGGCTTGCAGATAAGGGGTCAACAAGCCAAGAGATTGCACAGACAGTATGGTGGAATGAAGTGAGAAGTATACCACAGTGAGCAGGAAAGGAGCACCTGGTGAGGTGAGCACAGAATATGAGGAAAAGCGAGACTGAAGTATTGTATATTGGATAAGGTTTTGCCTGAATTTAATTCTCTGGCCTGAAACATTTAATCCAGCCCCCCACACACCTTATCACTACCTCTACTCACATTTCCCTCCTCACCTCACAGCTGCTCAGGTCTAGATGAAGGTCCTGGATGTGAGTGTTTGAACAAAGTCCTTGTAGCAGAGCCCTAAAAAACAGAAGATGATGGGGAGGGATGCAGAGAGCCATAAGAAAAAGTTTATCATCTTAAATGTCCCTAATTAACATTAATTTCAGTTTTAATACTGTATAACTGAGACTTAAAGCAATTTAAAGAGACTGCAAAACCATTTATGTATTATTTACAGTAAATACTATTATTTGATGTAGATAAAACAGGTAATGTTTATTAGCACAATCTTTCAGTGATTGGATTGGACCTGTATTGGGTAATTGGGTACCTGATGGTAACTAAGTTGCATAAATCCATGTCATTGGCAAAACAATCCTATAGGGTATTTTAATGTCTAAACGAATTTTAGCAGCTTTAAGGCTTTAAGGCTCCTAACAATTTTTCACCTTACATATCCATCTGTTTCTCTAGATATATTCTTAATGACCCTTTTGTTCCACCAATTATCTTTAACTTGCTTACTCTCATACATAAGGCGTCATTTATTAACACAAGTTCAGTGCGCAATGTGTAATTCTGAATGCAAATTGCTATGTTTTTAACTCACCATGCAGCATTTTTTCATATAATGCAGTGGTGCAACTGCATGCACGTTGCATTTTCCAGTTTCATGTGTGCCACAGTTGTGCCATCTGTTAAAATGAATTGTACTTCCAAGTTGCTCTTAGCCCCCTAGTGGGTGTTGAGTCACTTCGGAGCAGATATTCAAAATGGCATTTGCAACAAATTCAATTGGCACAAGGGAAGCGTGACTAGCCTTGCAAGACATGAGTACATGTGCACACTTGGTGACAGAGAAATGGGTAGGACAGCAGGCCTCATGTTATAACCGACCCCCCCCCCCCAAATCTTTGGCCACCTCACAGTCTGGTTTATGTTAGTTACATCTCTGATTAAAGTAAAGTGAAAAAAAACACACACCATGATTGTTAGATTAAGTAATTCATAGCAACCAATTAGATTCATTGATACAGGTTTCCAGATACTATATACAGTATTATTATAAAAATAAGTCAAACATGGAGCAGGGATCATGGGGCTGAGCGCCCTCAGTGACCGCCTTTTTAGCCTGTCCCACTGCTCCCCTATTGTGCATAAATGGCACTAACCCCGTCTCTTGCATGCCTCAGACAAGACCGGGCAGTCAAAGTCTGATGCACACTCGTGCCACACTGACGCCATCCAATGGAAAAAAAAGGGAAGGGGCGACACCTATCCTTTTCCAATGGCCCATCTACCCGGCCCTTGACCTCTACCATTCCTCAAGAAACACCTTGATGTTCCCAATGAACAAACCCAAATCTTCCCCTGATAAATGCACTCCGACTTCCCTATACAGCTGTGTCTGTCTACATTTTATATTTTCATGCCTTATCACACCCACACTGGAGGAACACATGAATTTCTGCATGGCCTTGTTGACCTTCTTTCTCGCCTTCTGTATGCCCTGGGGGGACATGGCTCCCCCCCAATTGCTCCTTTGTATGATATCTGACCATGCTATACACTTGACTCTTCTGCTCCGTAACATATCTGTTAAATCGGCCCTCATGGCCTCAATAAGGGCTGGGGTCTTATGTGACGTAAGGTCCCCCCCATGTATATAAATAACAAATGTATGGGATTCTGGCTTGATGCCTCAAAGAACATACCACTTAGCTGTTCCCATAAAACACAAGTTAGTCTGTGTTGCCTCAACTGTACATCCCCTTAAGAACGCTGCCAGACCAGCACGCCCCCCCTTGCCTCCTACCCCAGCCCGCCCCTCTTTTTCCCACCACTGCTAGACCCTCCATTGTTCTTACCTGGGGCTGGGGGGAGGCAAAGCTACAAGGCTATACCTGGGGGAAAGGGGCCCCGCCTAACCCCATGTCAGCCCTAAACGTGCTTCATTCCTCCTAGTTGCTCCACTCACCAGAAGGGCTGAGTCGGCAACTTATTTGCCCGAGTACCGCCCGAGACCTTAACAGAAAAGCGATTCTTCAAGTGTATGGCCAGCTTAAAGGCAGATGCACACCCGGACAGTGTCGGACTGGCCCACCGGGATACCAGGAAAACTCGGTGGGCCCAGGTGTCAGTGGGCTCTTTTGCTTCTAACCATTTAGCCTATTTCATTGCCTATTTCTTTATGGGGGAAAATGCTTAATCATTGAAGTAGATAGTAAGTAGATATAAAAGACTAGAAGAATAAAGAGGTTGAGTGAGGAGAGGAGGAATAATAGTTTGAAAAGTGGGCCCATAGTCTAAGGTTTTCTGGTGGGCCCCTGGCATTCCAGTCTGACACTGCACCCGGAGCAGATTGTCTGTACAAAATGCAGACAGAGGAACATGGATCAAGTATCATCCACTTCTTTGTTTAGCCCCATTGACAGGCACAGCACCTACTTGTGTGGAGCTACACTGTGTGAATTTCAGCACAACAATGCAAAATTTTGAGTTTCTAAGATGAAATCCACTTAATGTAGCTCAGTGGGAGCAGATGACACTGGATCCACTTTCCTCCACCTGCATTTTGTAAGGATGAGTTTACATTTTCATACTGAAATCCGCTTAGTGTAGCTTTACTTAGGTTGACACTGCGCATGTCACTGGAGCTACATAAAGGAGTGTATGAGTGGAGGATGATCTGCTCTGTGTGCCCCTGCCCTTACTCTTTAAGCCAGAAGGTGCATCTGATTTAAATTACCCCAAACATCTCTCAGTGTTAGGAACTAATGATGGGTGAATCTAACCAAAAATTCACCAAACAGCGAAATTTCGCCAAAATGCTTTGAACTCTATGGGCGTCGCACGATGTGGCACGTCAAATTTTTTTTTGTAACGCAGCAATTTTTTTTCACCCATAGGAGTCTATGGGCGTCATTTTTGCTTTGAAACTCTGTGAAAAATTTCGCTCATTCCTATTAGGAATCTATTGGAGGCAGTTTTAACAGACAGTGGTCTGTTTAGATAAACAAATCTGCCATGGTGACACCTCCCATTGAAACATGTAAGAAGTTGACCTTAAAGAGAGTCTTTTCCTCAAAGGAGTTCTTATAATTATCTGGTTACTAAGCCATCACAGACCTGGTTAACTGTTTTATATAGAACCTATACATTTTCATTCTGTATCTGCGTGTCTGCATACATTTCTTGTGTAAACTGAGAAATTTTACAAAAAATAAATAACCTGAGAGATAATCTGAGAGATAATCTTGGCTGCAGTACGAATATATCTGAATATTTTATTTTGCAAATTGAAATGGTGCCTTCTGTTGCATCTGAATAAAGAGCAATATCACCACCTAGTGGATTATCTGTATTCTGGTTCCTTCCTATTTATATAATATGGAGTTTGCTCTTCTCCCTATCTATAAATATAAATATTATGCAGTGCAGTTTGATCAGAAAATCACTCATCACTGACAAGAATAAAAAATCATAATGAAATAAAATAATAGTAGGTAAGAGATTAATAAAAAATCATAATGAAATAGTAGGTAAGATTCTATATTTTATAGGGCTAACAAAGAAAATCATTAGAAGAACAATGCCAAAGAATACAGCTATCTCTAAGTCCTCTATAAAAGGCTCAGCCTGAAACTAAGCAAGAACAGGTATAAAATGTGGTAAGATATGATATAACAATAAAATGACATTAGAACAGAAGTGTTTTGGTTGTAGATGGTAGAGAGCAGGTTTCAAAATAAACTAAGCAAACTAATCTTAGGATAAAATAAGGCAACTCGTAAACGTGTCTGCAAAGTGTTTTTAAAATGGGAATATGCAAAACTTTGAAGGTTAGGGATTAGTTAAATTGAGTGGAATAACATATTTCAGAATATGGGTGCAGCACAGGAGAAAAGATGGCAGTCATAAAGAAGAAATAATCAAATATGAATCCAAGGCTACAGAGGCAAAGGCAAATTTTATAGACAGATTAATTTATTGGGGTGTTATTGGAAGTTGAGCACAGCCACATATCTACAAAAAAATGAATGAGTATCACAACAATGCTTATAACATGCAGGTTGGGTTTATTGCTATTAGCTGCATGTTGGCCCATTGCCAACAAGATGGACTGTGCTGCCAGCATCTTCTCAGAAATAAATGTTTGCTGCTGGGAAAATACTGGCTGGTGGATTCATAAGTGAGTCTAATATAACACCAGGTTTATTCGGTTGAAAAAAGACACAAGTTCATAAAGATACAATCTTACAAGGGCACAATAAACATTTATATTGAACTAAAGGAGAGACATCCTTATTATGGTAGACAGGTAATTTAAAAACAAAGACCTCAGATTGTATGGATTAATTTGGTGACAGACTTAACCACCACTTATACACATTTTGAGTGTGACCATAGCAGCTTTGAATACTCTGTAAAGTACAAGGGAATATCAGAGGACAGGAACTAGAGGTATGCAGAAGAGGAACATGCTGAAGGAGCAATGCTGGGGGGCACCAGGCATGTACCGCTTCTATCTACCTACTCTTAGTTCACGGTCCCGGGGGATCACTCTTTGGGTTTTTTGTTGCACGCGTCCACCATTACTCTTGTGTGCGCATACAGCTTGCCTTGGGCACACCTTCTAGAAAGGGTATTCTCTATTGACAGCTATATATCAGCATGTGAAGATGTTCTATCTGCCTCGTACAAGTATCAAGAGATATGCAGACAAGAAATACTCTGTGCTACAATACATGCATATGTTTTCTTACAATTAAAGGAAGGAAACCAAATCTACTACTCTTAATACTACTAAAAGAAAGCAACTATATATGTGAATTCGTGCCAGGCGAGTTTATTCGCCCATCGCTATTAGGAACCACTGAGGGCACAAGAAGTCCATTGATGTCATCATGTAATTACTGTACAATTATTTTATTTTTATTATTGTTATCATGTATTTATATAGCGCCAACATATTGCGTAGCACTGTAAAGTAAATGTGATTATATTTCCCAATGTGAAGGCTGCTTGTATCAGAGGCATTGTTGCAGACCTTGCATCTTTTTGGTGCAGAACCTCTTGTTATTGCTATAGAATACTTGTGTCCCTTAATTTTAACTCCTATATCCACCCATATCCCTCACGCTACATAAATTGTTGCATATGTAATTTTTTTCTGCTGTATTGAGAAGGTCAGTTAAGTGAATTCAGTGGGTGCTGTTAGATTCCAGAACCCTGCTAAGGTCTCATCCCACGTAATGACTCTAAATGGAAACCCAAGCGAGACCTTACAGATCCTCTTTGTATGACTTCATCATTTTGAAAGCTTGCAGCTCCCAGAGGGCACACCTAATAAATCCCATTAAACTAGAAATCCAGAGGGCCTCAGCATTCAAACAATAGTGATCCATTCCTAATTATGCTTTGGTATAGAGTACATAACATAATTTGAGTGCCAATATAGCTTTTTAATCTTTAATAGGCATTTTATTAGGCTGTCTTATAATGTCCATAAAGGCTTTGATTGTCTTGTGTTAGATAACATAATGTCTACATTGTCAATAATTGAAGAGCTGATTTTCTTATTTCAGATGAGGAAATAAATTCTGAACAATGTCTATATAACAACTACTGTTTTGTATTGATATATAGACAGTCTCCCTCCCCTATAATCACGATGCTGCTAGAGTCTTCCTGCTTTTTCCTAAGAGTCACCGTGTTCATTCCTTGTAAAATCTTTAGCATGGCTGCATGTTAAGCAAAGTATAGCATACAAAATCTTTTTTGGTAACATACATAGCATGTAAATCCTTGAAGTTCTTTATAAATAAAGGTATACATACATACATACATACATATAGTTGTACAAATTAACAAAAGACACATAGCGATATACCAAGAAACTCTTTTAAAGATTTGCAGGTTTTTTTTGCTGAAGCCAGTTTCTTACCTCAGCAGTTCAGGCGGCACTTTGGTTCCACTAAAAGACACATGTGATAGTGACAGAGAGCTGCCAAAAAACTTCTCCACAGATGGCAATGTCTCTGGGGTTCTCCTAAATGAGAGATAGATAACATTACTACATAAGTATTTCTATTACATCTACTTAGCAAGGGTCTGACAATATAAACCAATGGTTGCTGGGTGGGGCCCAGTGACATATGTTTACACAACTGTCCATTAGACAGAAAATAACCCAAAGTGTAAGACCCATGCAGCAAATATGGCAATGCATTACACAATAAATAATAAAATGACTAATATAAAAAATAGGGCTAGAAAGATGGAAAATACTATGAAGAAGATATGAAGAAGATAATCATACAGCCCACCCAGAAACCTAACAAATACATATAATAAAACTATAAGTATCAACCAAACTGTCCAAAAAATGTTTTTTAAAACTAAAATGAATCTAAACCTCCACAAATAAATTTAAATAATGAAACAAAATTCCAAATCATTCAGACTTCAGTTATGAAAACACTTTTTATCTTTACACACAACATTTTCACACTTCTGGGGTGTAAGGCCACTTGCTCTATTGTTTGACCAGGCCCACACAGTGATCAAAAAGTTACAGATGTATGCCAATTTGGTTGTACAAGTTCTGCTGTTGCTTTAGATCAGGGATCCCCAACTTTTTTTTTACCCGTGAGCCACATTCAAATATAAACAGAGTTGGTAAGCAACAAAAGCATGAAACATGTTCCTGGAGGGACCAAATATGGCTGTGATTGGCTATTTGTTAGCCCCTATGTGAAATGGAGCATATACACGACTCTGTTTGGCAGTTAAGCCTGTTTTTATGCAACCAAAACTTTCTTCCAAGCCAGGAATTGACTAATTGACTGGGACCAACTCCCAAGCCACTGATTGTGGATCACTGCTTTAGACATATCCAAGGCATCAAACCTTCAACTTAAATCTGAACCAAACTGCCCTCAGACTGGACTGTGTTTGGCCCATCTCAGTTTCTAGTATGACATTGTATAGCTGCATGGTAAAACACAGCAGAAGTAGACACCTACAAATTAGTTTCTACTTTCTTTTTTTTTACATTATAGAATGATCTGTGCAAATTGCCCTTAACCAACAGTTTAGTCAAAAACACTGTATAGCCCACTACAAGAACCTACCGACACCATGTCATACTTACCTGTGAGACAATGAGTTCTTAGAGAGATCAAGGTGTGAGAGACAGGAACAGCATCCAAGCGCAAGGGCTCCAAAAATCTGAACAAATAAAAAGTAAAGCTGCTTTATGATTGAGCCTTTTAACACTGTTTCTCAGTAACACTCATTACTAATGACTGTTAAATATTCACTCATTACTACTGCTTCTTTCGCAGACAGCTATTTTACACTGTTAAAAGCAACCACTCTAATACTTGATCGCTTACAGTGTCCACAGCGCAGTCTGTTCCCGAAAGATCCAAATAAACCAGAGAGTTTGGATGCGACAGAAAAGTGTAAAGTGCCTGAAACAACAGAATTATGGGGTAGGTTAATGTGTTACATGGAATAGTCAGAAGGAGAAAAGTGTTTAGATCTAGAGAGAAAGGCAGGATACAGCAGTAAGCTGGAAATGTGGGTGCTGGATCAAGAGAAGGATTTATATTCTGCAGGTTGCAGTACATGGTTCTCAATGTATGCCTTATTACCTTCCCAGATTAGAGTGTTATCATAAGAATGTGCAATAAAAAGCAAAGTATCTACTAATCGGATGTCATTTTAGAATGAGGATTATATGTAGCATGAATTAACTCCGAGACATATGATCCCTATAAAAGACACTTGGACACAGCAACAAGTGACAACAGTTTCCAGATCTTACTAAACAATGCATAGGACATCTTCTAGGATCACTGATGTCTATATGACCCCAATCTGGGATAGGTCACAGCTAATGAATAATCTTAGAGTGGTGGCTTAATCCATAATTAGATTTTTGATGTCTATTGAACACTTTCCTACAAAGCCTATATTGTTTTATTTCTGGAGTGTGAGACAAACACCTGTTTTTTTCAAGCTGTCTCTTGACATACATACATACAATAGTTCTTGTTTTTTTTTTTTTAACTAATGACAAACTTTTTTCTTTTACTATTTTAGTAGGCCAGTCTACAGCTGTTCCACTCAAAATGATCCATCACTGTATAAAATGTTCAGCATGGAAACAAATATTGTCTAGTTCAATGTAAATTTAAAGGTGTAGTTAATCTTTTGGTTAATGTTTATTATGTTAAAGAATGGCACTTTCCAACAGCTCTTCGTTTGTGTTTTTTTCAGTAGAGCGGTAAATATCTGCCTTCAATTTCTGTACTACCTTAAGAAATAAGTGACAGGGAGGCATGTCAACAATGGGAAGCAATCCCATAGGTTGTGGGGCAATGCGGAGGGGTTTGTAAGGGTTGCATGGGCCAAGCTTAGATGATGTTAGGGGATGTACCAGAGTTAAGAGGCACGTAGCACTATTTTTTATAACTGGGCAGCAGTGCAGATGATATCCTACCCTCCTTCAGGCATAAGTAAATGGTTATAGCTTGAAGTGCACAAAAGGGGATATAGGCTATGCCATAGCAGAAAGTGGTGGGGGTTCATGGGAAAAGGTGGTTGCAGGTAGTTGGTTTCCACAAAATCTATAGATTTTGATCTCACCTGGGCAACAGTTTCAAGTAGGGCACAGTAGTTAGTACAGGCTTGGTTGATGGTGCTCACCAAATAAATATGTTAGCAACTGACCTTTTGTTTGGTCATAAAATGGCAAACCAGTGTGCAGGCCAAAATTCTGCCATTTCCATGGGCCATTTGCCAAGGTAGGGTAGTATTAGTAAGGTGGTTTATGGTAATTATTTACCAACTTGTTATTATCACTTTATAAGTTAATGTGGCAAATGGGGTAGTATACAATATTGCTGGGGTTATGCAACCAAAAAAATATTGTTCTGTGAGGCTAGAATATAGAAAGTTGCCCTATTACAAAGAAGAAAGATGATAAATAAACATCCATTCAATGTTTTTCATACAGTAAGAGAGTTTCCACGAAGTAAAAAAACACAGGCTGAAATATTTTAGGTGATGTTTAGCGACACAGTAGCTTGTTTTCAATTACTGGTGGGGACACAGCATGGAGCTAGCACACATCTCTGTGCCTCCAAGATGACACCAAGTTCATCATTCATCTAAGATTAGAACAAATGGAGCTTGCATTAAAATAGTCTTGGAAATCTTTTAAGTAAGGAAAAGAATGACTAAATACTCACAAGCACAGTTTAGACATATATTCCAAGGCTTTGCCCAGTAAATCCCTACGAGATTTATTAGTCAGCAGCTCACTGTGTTTATCAGTCTTCACAATATCCAGAATCTGACAAGATACCTAACTATCATCACTCATGAGAAAGGCAGAAACAGCAGTCTATTTATGGAGATTCCTTCAGGGGTGATGAAATGAATATCATGAAAAGTACTGGTGTTAGGAGCACAAGAAAACAGCAGGTAGAAAACGTATGGCCAACACAACAGCTATAACATAAATAGTTATGTTTCTAATGGGGTCTTGTATAATATATAAGTGCTGTATACAGAATATATGGCAGAGATGAACGGCAAGTTTATTGCCAATTTCCATCTAACCTTTTTGTGTATTCTAATTTTAGATCATCTCCTCTAACGAAAAATGCTTCCAATATGAACTATATTAATCCCTTGATTTCTATAAAATGTATCATCATTTTGATAACTCTCTGTTGTCTTCACTAGCAAGATGTAACTGTATGGCTGTACCTAAAGAAATGCTGAAACAGGACAGGACAGCCCAACTTGGAATTAAAGTATATGCTAATGTTTTCCAACATACTTGACCTATTGAGGAATAACAAATTTGACTGTGGGGTGAACCAAAAATTTTAAAAATCCAAAGCCTGACATATGCTTATATTAAGCTTTTAGTAATGAGATGCACAGTGTTCAGTGGGGCAACTGACATTTTTGACATTTGTGCACTGATATATATTGAAATCTTGAAATCTTACAAGAAGTTTTAGCCCTTAACAATGCTCACAGGTAATATTTTATCCATTATTATTGATCTTTATTTCATCTATATATTTAAAGGCATGTCGATGATTTAAGAATGTATTTTTCTCTAAGGTTAGAGCTTCGTCATCAAGGCTTCCTAGATGCTGTCCTACTGTTTTATTTGAATTCAAACACAATTCAAGAGGTTTCCGTGTGCAAAACTAAATGGAAGAGACCTCTTTTATCTTTGTCATATCTAGAGCACCACAGTAAAGTACCAGGACACAAGAAGATTTTAGTCTCTTTGGGCCCTCTTTTTCAGAGCCATGACTAGAGGTACCTGCTGGAGTGGGACGTGCAAATTAAAAAATATAATTTATTGACTGATACCCTCCATTCAATCTGGCCTGTGTCTGCCTTCGCTTACTCTAAAATTCTTGAAAGGGCGAGAGGAGAGTACTGAGGTGATGAGTCGAAAGGTCTGTGGCGAAAAGAAGGGCAAAAGAGAATAATATTCGGTACCTCTTGGACTGCCTCAGCTCTCTTCTAATCCAACGCTATTCAGGTCGCATGTTAGTGCATACTTAAATTACATACAAGAACATTATGCGACAGTTTTAGGTATATAAATGGCAGAAAATAAACATTTTCCATGAACTGGAGGCTTAGCCCATTTGCTTAATGTTCAGGGCTTCCTTATGGTTACATTTCCACAAAATACCATACTATACTAACACTGGAATTGATCCAGGTAAATTACATTACATTGTGATGATTTGGCTTAATCACAGGAAAATGGAAAGGAAGGAAGGGGTGATTTTGTCGCTCGCTGTAGCGCTTTCATAGTGCAGGTAACAAATCTCCCTATGTGCCATTGCCCTTAGAGATTCATCCCAGAGTCTGTGATGGTCTGTCATTATTTAATGCAAGAGGGACTACTAATATTCTGCATTCATTTGCTTTCTCTCTGCAACTTCAGTTATATGTACATGTTGTACCATTTAGTAGCTCTCCTCTGAACAGTTTCTCTTTTTATAAACATATCTCTGTAGAATAGAAAGTCAGAGAATTGTATACAGTGAGGTCTCAACAGTGACCTACTTTTAATCAGTATAGCTTGTTCCTCTTGGCTCCAAATACATCTGTGAGCCAGCTCACATATGCAAATTTACCTGAGCAGTCATTGACAAAATAGAGCTGCTAGCAAACACCATGCACTAAAAGTCAAAACAGAAGTTCAAGGGAACAAACCAATATATAAATATTTAAATAGCAAAATGTGGGGGTGTTTTGATGATATAAAACTACAATGTATTATTTGGAGCAGTTAGATCAAGGCATAAGTTACATGAATAAATACTATGAGTTACTGTTATATGGAGCTATTATATAGAGCATTGTACATGACAGAAAACATGGTGAATTAAGGTGTAAATGAACAATAAACAGAATTAGCATGAGGGTTAGCAATAATGAAGATGAAGGGTTACTATACCCTAAACTTTTCCTGTTCAGTTGCACGTAGTAAAGGGCAATAGATATTTTAATCTAATTTTAGTCAGACTCTGTACAAGAATTGAGAAAACTCAGTGAATCATTCCTGTTGCTATTCTGTTTTGGAAGAACATTATCATCATAATAGTGGCTGTTATAGCTGACCAAGTGCCCAGTGACTCCAGTCCATGACTGTTGGTTCACTAGGCCATACCCCAGGTATTCTTCTTGTAAGTCTTATATGGAAAACTGAGTAAATACCTGTAACTATTTTATAAGTGGTAAAAGAGAACTAATATATTTACCACTGGCAGGCCCCTGCCTCAAAAGCTTGTGGCAATATTGATTAGTCTTGACTAAATAGATAAATATTTCTTGATTTTATATCTGCTGGAAAATCTGTAATGTGACTAAATGAACATCTGATTTTTCTTTTTGTAACTACCAGTGTTAATATCATTACTATTATTATTAAAATTAATAGTAGATCTACAACCCCGAATGCAAGTATATGTTTGTGGTTCAGAGAAGAGCAAATTATGAATAAAGTAGCAATGGTCTTTAAAATAAAAAACAATGTGCACGAGTGTGCAGTTTCTTGCTCATTGTTACTGCTATCTGCAAGCACTGTATATTTAAGGGCAAATGTGAGGGATATTAGAATTTGTTTTTTAAAAAAAATGTTAAACCAAAAAAAACTAAAGAAAACAACAATACATTAAAAGGCAATTTGGTAGAGCTATTCCAACCTAAACAAAACAAATTTCATTCAAGAGAATTTGCAGATGAAATGGTTGATGAAGCAGCGAAGACAGGAGGTAAAGGGTAATCTACATGGAATTTTACAGGAGATGGGTTCATATGATATGTCATAAGGGGATTAGTCTCACATTGGTCTCCTCGCTGCCAAGAAGTCCAGGATTCTTACTGAGGGTGAGAGAATGCAGTGAGGAGGAGAAAAGAGCATTCTGGCAAAGAGACTGGAACAGTGCAAGTGCCCCTAGAGAGAAAAAAAAATCATGATAATTTGTATAGGAAATAATATACTCCTATTGTAAAATATAGGATTCACTAATGGCATTTGATCCCTGTTTATCTCCCTGGATAAGTACTTAAACCTTGTAACATTTCTGTTATCTGGCATGGAAATAATTCCCATAGTGTCCTTGAATAAAAATGGCCACCCACAACACTACACAGGGTGTATTCATATAAACTGCATTCAAGCCTCAGAAGCAAACACACATTTTTAGCAGTGAAGGGTAACAGCACATATCTTTAAATAGAAAATCCTTTCATTTTTTGGTGTTACTGGTCACACGGGCCCATATGCAGTAACACTGAGGGCTCCAGATTTGTCAATACCAGCAAGCATGACGATCATTTGACCACTGGAGAAAATGCTTCTCTAAAGTATTTGAATCAGATTTAATTTTACCTTGTAGCAGTTTGCACTCCTTTTAATAACAGAAAATATACAGATAAATACTTTCTTTTCAGAATAAACCATGGACACACCAGGATATTATTCCGTATTAGGCTAATTATAGAATTTTTTTTACAAGACTCAGACATCTATAGGCTTATGACATTTTCAAGTGTCTTGACTTGACTTTCATTGTTAAAAACAACAGTAGCAAAACTGCTCAAATAACCTGCAATCTCATCCCACTGTTGGGTTAATCACATGAAAATTAATTGTACTGGCATTGTATTCGATTCATCCAAAAAAGGACAGGAGAGCTCAAATTCATCTAAATGCCATGTAAATTATGTGCATCCCTGGAGTAAATTATGCCTACTGGTTTTAACGTACATTTAGGGGCAGATTTATCAAGGGTCGAAGTGAATTCGAGGGAATTTTCGAAGTAAAAAATTCTAAATTCAAAGTAATTTTTTGGATACTTCAACATCGATTAGGATACTACGGGGCCCATTTACTTAGCTCGAGTGAAGGAATAGAATAAAGAAAACTTCGAATTTCTAATGATTTTTTTGGCTACTTCGACCATCAAATGGGCGACTTCAACCTTCGACTACGGCTTTGAATCGAACGATTCAAACTAAAAATCATTAGACTATTCGACCATTCGTTAGTCGAAGTACTGTCTCTTTAAAAAAAAAACTTCGACCCCCTAGATCGCCACCTAAAACCTACCGAAGTCAATGTTAGCCTATGGGGAAGGTCCCCATAGGCTTTCTAAGTATTTTTTGGTCGAAGAACAATCGTTCGATCGATGAATTAAAAAGGATCAACGATTTTTAGTTCGAATTGCGCTAAATCCTTTGACTTCAATGCGGCAGTCGAATATCGACCATAAGTAAATTTGCCCCTACGACTTCGAATTTACTTCGACTTCGATTCGAATTAAAAATCGTTCGAATATTCGACCATTCGATAATCAAAGTAATGTCTCTTTAAAAAAACTTAGACTTCAATACCTCGCCAAATTAAACCTGCCGAAGTGCTATGTTAGCCTATGGGGACCTTCTAGAGCAGTTTTCTAAGTCTTTAGAGGTCAAAGGAAAATCCTTTGATCGATCGCTGAAATCATTCGATCCAAACGATTTAATCATACGATCAAACAATTTTACTTTGATTGTTCGAATGCCAAATTCGATAAAAAATCCTGCGACTTCGATATTCGAAGTCGAAGTATTTTAATTCGATGGTCGAATTTTGAAGTATTTTTTACTTCGAAATTCGACCCTTGATAAATCTGCCCCTTACAGACATAAAATGGTATAGTTAAGAAGGTTAAAGTTGACATCACAGCTTGTTATGCTCAGCTAGGCACCTTTACACACTAAAAAGGTCTCTGCCCTACACTACTCTGGCACTTGGAATGGCATACTTGTGTAGCAAGACCATCAGTGCATCCAACCACCACAGCAAAACACATTCAACACAGGATCAAGCAGCATTAGTGCTAGGGATGCACCAAATCCACTATTTTGGATTTGGCCAAACCCCCGAATCCTTTGTGAAAGATTCGGCCGAATACCGAATCCGAATCCTAATTTGCGACTTTGCGATATGTTGCTTTAACTGCCAGCGATTTTGTTTATTTCCAAAGGGGATGCATTTTCGGGAGACTTGTCGCCCACAGTAGCAAATAAATAATTGCAAGTGACAAATCTCCCATTGGCCACTGCCCTTACCCTTCAAATAGTGGACTGTGGACTACAGTATCAGATAAATATAGAGTACAGTTGTTTTCACAATCTAAATTGTATTGAGATAATTCAGAGATAGAGGTTTACGTACATCCCCACAGACAGGTATATACCCTGCACATCTTTATGACATGCTCGCATTTATGTACCTCTTCCAGATATGTTGGTTTTGCTGAGATTGAGATTGCGTAGTCCAGCATGGAAATACAGAAACTGCTGAGAGAGCGCGGAAATTCCTAGAACAAATGAGTGGGAAGGATACAGGTGCTGAGAATTACTGGCATATGGTATGTTTATGGTGCTGTATATGTTTTGGATTGCACATGTGTAATGAGCCTGGCTTACCTCGGTCTTCCAGTGGGTTATGTGACAAGTTCAATGAGTGTAGGGAGGACACTGCATTATCTGACAACACAGAGGCCAGTCGGATAGCAAAGTCCCTGCAGAAGAGATAGAACAAACATATGGGGGCAAATTCACTAACCCACGGAAATTCGCCAGCGCTGGCTTCAGGCACATGGCAACACGCCAGGCAAATATTAGTCTAGACAACGCTAATTCGTGAAGAGCCGAAGTTGCGCACAGGGTACTGAAATTACGCTCAGCAGGTCGAAGTCACGCTAGTGTTGGCTAATTAGCATACGCCGTGCAGTTAAAGTACAATGGCTGTATATGCTGCAGCAAATACATTACACTACACAAGGCCAGGGAACCTTAATAAAATTATATAAAGTTGTTATAATGCCCTACACATGTGCCCACAGTATAGTTTAGGTGCCATATGTTAGCAAATGTAGGGGGGAAGGAGGGTACCCCCCAAAAAAAATTATGATCTTTTTCAGTCTATCACCCTTTAGATAGGAAAAAACTTTTTTTTGAGGAACTCCTATCTACTCTATTGCACTTCGCCTGGTCTGAGGTGGCGAAGGCAAGTCTGGCGATAGAGGTATGGGTCAGTAAAATAAAAAACTTAGTGAATTTGCGTATAACAACCTTTTGCCAGACCGAAAATTCACCTGCCGTGAGAGTGCAAAGTTGCGCCAGAGTCTATCTGAAATTACGCCAGCTACCGTTAGTAAATCGGCAGCGTTAGCCACTTTGCCCTTTAGTAAATTTCCCCCAAGGTGTTGAGAGGAGCAAAAGAGTGAGCAGACATATGGGAGACTAGAAGAGGTATTGTGGATGCTTCTACATCTGAAGAAACCTTTTGCATTCCTATAAAAGTAAATTCCCCAAAACTGCCCTTCTCTATCTCCAGTCAACCTTACACAAACTGCCATGCTAGTCCATTTGTACTAAGTCTTGATTCCACAACTGCATTTGGGATTGAGTGGCATCTAAACAGCATACTGCCTTGAAACCTCTATCTCCAGTGGCATTTCATTGTATCTGTCATTAGGTCTTCCTAACTGATATTAATGTTAAGAATTTTTCCACAAATTTATATTAGGTAAAACTATCATAAAAGGCAGCTTTTAAGTGTTTTTCAACTCAGTTACATTGTACTTTATATTGGCTCTTCTCAATGTTCTTTATAATATTTGCTATTTTTCCATACTGTACTATGTATTGTACCATTTAACAATGTTTTTTTAATGAATCCCCGTTTTTTTATTAAATAATTTCTTGGCTCCACTCACGCTCTCAGCCCACAGTCTTCCAGGGTTAGCTCCTCGAGGTGCTGTGACCGTCCCACGCAGTGTAGGATCTGCTCTGTGACCTCAGACCCCTGTAACAACAATGTACAGCAAAGCATGGTGCCAATTCAGTATTACACATAATGTGACAAAAGCAAAGCTACAGTGTGACACATTACAGCACCTATTGAGTGCAAAATAATTTAGAATTGTGTATATTGTGTCTTGGTGATGGTAATTATTGTCTATATATTAATCTCATGAATCATTATTGTCACTGTAAAGACAACTTTCGTTCCAGTGCCTCATTCTATGTCATTATGCTATGCTAGAATCTATGGTATGTCATTGTGTCACTTATTTAAATAGTTGCCTTTTGCCAGTCCTTTGTCTCTTTGCCATTCTTCCAACTTGAATGTTTTGTTTGTCGCATTATCTTCCTATTCTCCCTTATTTTGTACTTTCTCTTTCTGCAATATTTACCAGGCTCTGCCATGTTTTGTCTGTCTATGTCTCACAGTCCTTGCACATATTTACCAATTTGAGATTTGCAGCTTGAAGCTTGAGAAAATACTGGTTATAGGCAAGAGCAGCAACAACTAGAGCTAGGTCCCTGTGGGGAAAGAACAACAAAACAGATTAATCCTAGGTCACAAATTCAAATAGACAGGTTCTATAATACATGCATCCATACCTGCTCTCCAAGTGACTGAAGTCTTGCAGGTTAAACTCACGGTTATCTTGAGAGTGGTAAATCATATCCACGTCCTGCAAGGAGACACAGGAAGTCAACATCAGCATTCTTGTGTTGAGATACAGAACCACTGTGTGGTCCACCTGTAAACTGTCTAGATCGGTATGAATAGAACCAATTAGCATTTATTTGGCATGTAGCTAAAGCTGATTCCCTTGGTGCTGTTGGCCACCAGAAGAAATACTAAGGGGCAGATTCACTAAGGGTCGAATTTCGAAGTTAAAAATACTTCGAAATTCGACCCTCGAATTGAAATCCTTCGACTTCGAATATCGAAGTCGAAGGATTTAGCGCTAATCCTGCGATCGATCGATCGAAGGATTTTTCGTTCGATCGAACGATTAAATCGTTCGAATTGAACGATTCGAACGATTTTAATTCAACGATCGAAGGAAAATCCTTCGATCAAAAAAAGATTAGCAAACCTATGGGGACCTTCCCCATAGGCTAACATTGACTTCGGTAGGTTTTACCTGCCGAAGTAGGGGGTCGAAGTTTTTTTTAAAGGGCAAGTACTTCGACTATCGAATGGTCGAATAGTCGAACGATTTTTCGTTCGATTCGTTCGATTTCGTTCGAATTCGAACGAATTTAACCAATTCGATGGTCGAAGTACCAAAAAAATACTTCGAAATTCGAAGTATTTTTCATTCGAATCCTTCACTCGAGCTTAGTGAATCGGCCCCTAAATGTTCATAGACAAAAATGGCCTTATAACTGTACATTGGCACCTCAGATCAAGCAAGTATCACACCAAAAGAAAGCACAGAATGCTCAAAGGACAAAAACTCACCCATTGAACCTCTTCTCTACAGCAGACTCCGTTGTAATCACAGAGAGCAGCGTATGTTTCTGAGAACCCACCTAGGGAAGCAAAGGGCAACATTAATATCACCTTCAGCTTTGCCTACAATGTTTATCATGCCCCATATATAAACGTCTTGTAACAGCACCTTACAAATATCTCTTACTAGAGGATATATGGGGGGATTTATACAGCTATGGAAAGTCTGGGTTTTCTTTTTCATAAACAGGTTGTAACTTATAGGTGAGTTTATGTGGGCTCCATAACAAAAATTTGGACGATGATAATGTTGTATCATAGTCATCTTAATGGCAGCCCAACAGTTTCAGTGTTATACTGACTATTGGTCATAGAGGATTTTAGCTATAAAGTTCAACAAGAAGCTCAGTATTTCTGACAGTCAGCAAACATAGTTTTTATATGTTGCCAACTAGGGGGCCAATACCTTTTGACACATCAATTGGCACCTAGTTATCCTGTATAACAATGACAGAGAAATAAAAACATATTTGATACAATATTTGCCTTTAAAATTGTCTGTCACATTAGAATATATAATACCTGGATCATTGCCCCACAGAGTGAGAGAATCTCTACCAAGTATACATTCTAGAGGTATCTTACTGTAATGTCTCAATGTAACCCTTAGTTCATAAAAATGTTACAGATGTATGAAAACAATAGTGTAGCAGCCATTCAATTGTTTCAAGAACACCTAGGACAGCAGATCACCTGAAATCTCACTCAAACTAAGAGATCTAATAGGCATTCACTCCAGCTGACCATCAGGTCCAGGCCTCGCTAGAGGGACCAGCCCAACATCAGAATAAACAGTTAAATTTGCTCTGCACATATAAGTGCATTTACAATAATCAATATTTTATGAAATACACAATTTGACTGAATTTGAAAAAGAGTGTCACAACTTAACCCCAGTCTGTGGGTTGAAAGTAAATACCAGAAAACATTCTTTAGTGTAAGAGGCTTTAAAATAAATGCAGTAGTGAAACAAACATACATTTTAAAAATTGTTTATTAGGACAGCCTAGCGCGTTTCGTGCCAAACAGGGCACTTACCCATAGGCTAATGATCACGCTTCTGTGTCTATATATTTGCTGTGTCCAGTCAAGCAGGTAATACATTAGACAATACAAATAAAAGAAAGCGACAACAAAAATCCACTGACCAATACAAGCATACTATAGGCTAACCAATTGTGTATGCAAGCTCCTATGTTTAGTATCTGCCTCTAAGTAAACACTATGGTGTGTGTTATTTTTTATTTTTTATAACCTAACAGCATGTGAATAAGCTAGAAACACAAGAACAAAAAACATGAAAAAATTATACGCTTGTATACAACAGACAGTTGACAGTCCAGTATGCAAAATTCAGTATATAGGAAAGTATAGTCAATAATTCATATGAAATTGAAAAATTGAAAATACCCCCAAAATAAAGAGGAGGGAAACAACAATTAGTGACAAAAATCTGTATAAAAAAAATCTATATAATAAAAGTCCTTTCCAAATTAAAAAATCTGTATAATAAAAGTCCTTTCCAAATTAAACATGAAATCCAATTTCTATTTTTTATCAAAGCATTCATAGCTGTTGTAAAATCATTTAAAAATCTCAGCTGTCAATCAAATATTGTCTGTCCCTCCTCTATGCCCTGGGCATAGAGGTGGGGCAGACAATTACTTTCACTTTCCATTCAGAACTTCCTAGATGTCACTGCTCTCCACACATTCCCCCGTTCTCTTCACCATTTAATTGTGTAACCAGTGCACGGGGATGGACATCAGGTCCCCCATTCGAGTGCACAAACAAGATTTTGAGATGATGCAAGGCTTGCCTTAATAACAGTGTCCACAAAATGGCTCCTGCCTGCTTTCTGTAATTATGAATCCCCAGACTGAAGGAAACAAGATTCAGATAATTTAAAGTTCATTTTGCTTGACTAATGTGATAAAATAGGATTTTGAATAATTTTATTGGGTGACGGGTCCCCTTTAGATCCAGACACATAATTTTTATGGAAATAGATGCCCGTTTTTTCGACGCCGGCGCCCGTTTTTTGCGCCGGCGCCCGTTTTTTCAAAAAAAAAAAATGTTGACGCCGGCGAATTTTTACCGCGTATTTTCGCGGGCGTTTCACGAATTTATTCGCTCGGCGCGAATCGCGCAAATTCGCCCCTGGCGAATAAATTCGCCCATCACTACTGATTGTGCCTCTGTGTACTTGAAATGCCAGGGTCTATTTTGGATCCAAGTTCAGACCTGTGCCACTGATCCCCATCAGTGTTTCGCTATGTTAATGTTAGAGTCTAAGTTTTTCTTATTTTTTTTCTTTATTTTTTTTCCTTTTATGCTTTTTTTAGAAGAAGGGAAATGCGTCCTACATATTGTATATGAAAGGTTAGAGATAAACTACATAACTACATAAGCTGTTTTGCAGTTTATGTAGTGTGATATATTTCCTATGAGTAACATGAGATATTTGTCTTTTGAACATGTGAGCATGTATGGCATCGTTTGGTGCCACGTTTAAAAATACTCTAGGTACTTAACCATCTTCAATTTCTGACCAGCCCAACACTTGGGGCAGATTTTTCAAGGGTTGAATTGAAAATCTAATTTTTAAATTAGAATTTCAAGCTAATTTTAATGTACTTCGACTAGGGAATACTCCAAATTCGATTTGAATTTGAAAAAAATTCAAAATTTGAACATCGAAATTTATCATGTACTGTCTCTTTATAAATTCTGCTTTCGACTATTCACCATCTAAAACTTGCCGAATTGCTGTTTCAGCCTATGGGGGACCTCCTAGAACCTATTTGGAGTCATTTGGGTGGAAAAATCAAACGTTTTTTGAAAAATACTTCGAAACTAATTTGACTGAATACGATCCGAATTCGATTTGAACGATCAAATGCAGCTTATTCGGTTGGTCTTTTTATATTTGAATTTCCAGTTGATGGGAGTTTAAAAAAACTCCCATCACCTCGAAATTCGACCCTTGATAAATTTGCCCCTTAAAGAATAACTGACCCTGGGTATGGCACTGGGAGGACTGGAGAAAGCATCACAACATTGGTTTATGTAATATCAACACTTTCCAAAATTCTTATTACAAAAAGAGTTGCAATACTGTTCACCCCAATCCACCCACGCCATGGCACCAATTTGCCACATTTGACAGATTACATGAATCCAGTCCTGTCCTCGGAAAACCAAAACTGTTAGAGAGTATAATGTAAAATGTAAATAAGGCATGGATCTCCTACTTATGTAAAGCACACAAAAAAAATAAATGTACATTATTGTGAATAGTGGAACATATTGTAAATTTTAAAAAAAGCATTATTGTGCTTTTTGGTGAGAGTCTTAAAATAGATAACGGTTGATCGCAACGTGATTGCTATTAAATTACATTTCACTTACCACACACACTTAAAAAAGATCTCATTAGCAGTGCAACATTAAATATTAAAGCCTACTTATAATCAGTAAACAACTATGCATGACCCAGGGGCGTTTTCATTTTTAATGTTTATAAAGCTTTCTTGTGTGTGAGGTATATGACATATGAACACTGGGGACTACTAAACTGACAATGGCAAAACTGATCCCTACCATGTTGTTTACAATACATGTGCAATAAATCAGGTTAGGACTGGGAGTCAAAAAAGGCCCTGGCATTCCAAGTACAGAGAGGCCCGATCAGCTCCCCACCAGCCCACTAAATAGTGACTTTCTATGGCAGCCCCCTCTGGCATTTGCCAGAACCCACAGATTGCCAGTCCGGGCCTGTAATAAATGTGATCATGTGAAGCTGATAATCCCTATATTACAAATGCCAGTATAAACAGAGACACTAAAGGCTCTGTACTATTTACTTTATTTCAATAGGGATTCTCCATTTGTACCAGTTACACACAATCTACACGTTTGGGCTAAAAAAAGACAAAAAGTCCATCAAGTTCAATTTCCAAATGAACCCCAGTGCATAGATACACACATACATATACAGATGGGTCTATGTACTCACATATATAAACTATACATACTACAGTTATGAGATCCTTAAACCCGATATCCAGAGAGCTCCAAATTACGGGAAGGCCATCTTCCATAGACTCCATTTAATCAAATAATTATAATTTTTAAAAATGATTTCCTTTTCTCTGTAATAATAAAACAATATCATGTACTTGATCTCAAATAAGATGTTAAGAATCTTTACTGGAGGCAAAACTATCCTATTGGGTTTATTTATTAAAATTATTTTTTAGTACGCTTATGCTATGGAGATTCAAATTACGGAAAGATAACAGGTTCCATACTTGTAATACTCTATGCTAAACTAACTGTAGATCTTAAGATCACTATAGCCTTGGGAATTATGTTTGTTCAAGACATTTTACAAGTCACTCTTTGAATAGAGTCAGCAATTACATCACCCAGCAGGGCATTCCACAACTGCACTGCCCTCTCCATGTAAAACCACCTATGCTGCTTTAAAGGAAAGTTTACAGGGGAGTAATCATTTTTTCTCACAAATGTCTATTCTCCGGAAAAAAACAACCAATAGTCTTTCCTCATGGTTTAATTATGCCATTCTTTTTACCAGTTTAGTCGCACGTCATTTCACTCTTTCCAGCTCATTAAGATCTTTTTAAGGGCTGGAGCCCCAAAAGTGCACTGCAAACTCAAGGTGATGCCTTACCAGGAACCAATAAAAAGGCAAAACTATATTTTTATCCCTCTGCAAGACAACACTTTATTTGCTTTAGTAGCCACTGAGTGACTCTGCCTAGTGTTACACATTTTGTATAGCAGTGTAAAAATCAAATGTATGTTCTTTTTACCACAGTGCATAATCTAACACTTATCAACATTGAACCTCATTTGCCAGTTTGCTTCCCAGTTCTCCAATTTAGACAAATTGCATCATGCACAATTTAGTATCACCAGCAAAAAGAGAGACTTCCAGTGCCAACCTCATTAATAAACAAATTTAAAAGCAAAAGACCAAGCACAGATCTCTGTGGTAAATGTTCCATTTACCACCACTCTTTGTAATCTATTATGCAAACAGTTCTCAATCCAAGTACAAATATTATGTTCCTGATCAATTTCCCTTAATTTAATCAGTAACCTTCTGTGTGGTTCAAATCAGTTTTAAACATGCACTAAATGATTCATCCCCCCTCAATAAAAAAGGTGGTTATCCACTTTTCACTGACCTTTTTTCCCCATTAAACCTTTGCTACACCTAAGGGCTCATTTACTATATGAACATAGATGCTAACTTGCACACATACAGTTACCAAAAACAACCAATAATAATTTGCATTTATTTTCTAAATTGTAATAGACTTGTAGAAGACAACCCTAATTGCTGACTGGTTGCCCTTGTGCAATTTAGCAACAATGATTGCAAATCAGCCCATAATAGCAAAAATTGCTCTAGACAGACACGTGACCCTAACCTCTATAAAGAACTTCATCCTCTCTCACCACAGATGCCTGATGATGGCACCACCCCAGCCGTGTCTGAACATGGGGAAGAATTTTGTGAGTTGTCGGCGGACTCGGGATACTGCCTTCTGACCAAACATCTAAAAATAAGAAAAGAAAAAAACAATATTATCGTAGGTTATTGAGGTTATTGATCTTTATCTACAGAGATAAACTGAGACTTACACAGAGAGGGAACTTACACTGTATCTGGAGAGGGGAATATTTTGGATAATGTTGCCTGAATGTAATTAATCAACTGATCTGTGTTCTGTACAGTGAGGGTGAGCTGGAAGCTTCCCTTTTCAGTCTCAATAAGAATCTACAGTAGGGGTTAGAAAGAAAACCATGTAAACAATGGGTGAACTAACATCAAATTCTGTGAATTCCATATACACCTTACCTGATTGGGACTAACGGCAGTCAGAGATCGGATTTCTAGTACGCTGAAGGAGCTTTCAATCTATTGATATGGATTGAGAAGAACAGAAAATGAGTGGGTGCCAATAAAAATGTAAATTTATGGAAGATCAAGATGGAAGTTAACTAAAATGAAGGCCAAAGGGTTACTAATCCAACTAAATCAATGGAAATAGAAATCTGAGAAAGGGGGGCATAAAATCCAAATGAGGAATGGAGAACAAAGTGTGATAAATAGAGATATAAGGAGAGAAAATTAGATTACCAGTGTACAATCTCCTTCTTTCATCCATTGTTATTTATTAATTTTTGTTAGCAGAAGTCCATTATGTAGGGGGGTTATGTGTGCATCAGTAATCTAATTATCTACCTTGCAAGAAACAAACATGGAGTAACTTAAATTTCCCTGTTTGCCCAAGTTAGCTCAAAAAACAAAAACATTGATTTTTTTGTAATTAAAACATTAAGATAAAAGTAGGTTCAGTATAAATATTATTCATTTAACTCATATTGAACAAGGGGGTATGCTACCCCTGACAGGTTCTTTTCGGCTCCTTACATTAATTTCCAGTAACTATGTCCCTTTCTGTTTCTTCTAGCCATCTAGCCAAGTAGTTACTGTCTGTCATAAGCCATTTACTTAGGTAGGGAGGGACTATAATGAAGCATTCCTGTACAAAGCCATTTGCACCTCTGTGGTTTTTCTTTAGAGTTACAAGGGACTAGAGGGGGCTCAATTACAACAATGGTGTCATTACATTCACTGAAGTCATTCGTTAAAGGAAAACTTAACCCCAAAATGAATACTTGAGCAACAGATATCAAATTAAGTTGCATATTAAAAAATCTAATCAAACTGAAATATACATTTAAGTAAATATTGCCCTTTTACATCTCTTGCCTTGAACTATCACTTTGTGATGGTCTGTGTGCTGCCTCAGAGATCACCTGACCAGAAATACTACAACTCTAAGGGCAGAGACACACGGTCAGATTCGTGGAGATTAGTCGCCCAGCGACAAATCTCCTCTTCTTCAGGGCAACTTATTTCCCCGAACTGCATTCCCCTGCCTTCGCACCAGCTAGAATGTAAATCGCTGGCGGGGTGGCACTCGGATCGTTTCATTTTCTGAAGTCTCATGATGTTGCATCACGAGGAAACATCGGGTGACTTCGGAAAACAAAGTGCTCCAAGTGCCATCCCGGAAAGCGATTTACATTCTAGCCAGCAGGAAGGCAGGGGAAGACAGTTCTGGGAGATTAGTCGCCCCTAGGAAGAGGAGATTTGTCACCGGGGCGACGAATCTGAGCATGTGTCTCTGTCCTAACCGTAACAGGAAGAAGTGTTGAAGCAAAAGACAGAACTCTGTCTATTAATTGGCTCATGTGACCTAACAAGTATAGTCTGTTTGGTGTGTTTGTGTGCACCGTGAATCCTAGGATCCCTGGGGCAGCCCTGATTTTTTTTTGGCAATTTTCTGATTTATGATTACCCAATGGCACATACTACTTACTATAAAAGTATATTATTATGAAAATTATTTAGTTACATAAATATATTTTTATAGAGACCTACATTGTTTGAGGGGTATAGTTTTCCTTTAAAGATACCTGTGTCTAAAGCTGCTTTATGCACTTCCATATAGTTGTGCTTGATACCAATGCATCTGCCCTACCTCCAGCTGTAAATCATGTGCAAGTGCGCATATGGACACTGAAGAACCCTAGAGCTGCCACCACTTCTAAGGTTCCTACAGGTGTCAGTGTGTATAGGTAAAGCATACTTGCAGCAAAAGAAACACAAGCAGACATTGTTCTGCATGCTGAAAATGAGGTGCTTCTAGGCTTTTTAACCACCTGAGGCAGCAGACATAATGCCACAAACTTCTACCTGGTCTTTCCTCTCGCTTATTAAAGGGATCCTGTCATGGGAAAAAAAATGTTTTCAAAATGAATCAGTTAATAGTGCTGCTCTAGCAGAATTCTGCACTGAAATCCATTTCTCAAAAGAGCAAACAGATTTTTTTATATTCAATTTTGAAATCTGAAATGGGGCTAGACATTTTGTCAATTTCCCAGCTGCCCCTGGTCATGTGACTTGTGCCTGCTGTTTTTCCTTCTCAATGTAACTGAAGGTGTCTCAATGGGACATGGGTTTTTACTATTAAGTGCTGTTCTTAGATCTACAAGGCAGCTGTTATCTTGTGTTAGGGAGTTGTTATCTGGTTACCTTCCCATTGTTCTTTTGTTTGGCTGCTGGGGGGGGAGGGAGGGGGTGATATCACTCCAACTTGCAGTACAGCAGTAAAGCGTGATTAAAGTTTATTAGAGCACAAGTCACATGACTTGGGGCAGCTGTGACACACGTGAGGTCTGCAAGAGAGAAGTGTGTTTGAAAACTGCTCTCCTGACTGGGAATCAAAATCTTTGCAAGGCTAGGTTTACCCCAAGGATCGATCTCAGCGTGAATGAGCCAATTAAAAGCCTGTTAAGAAACTCGGAATTGTGAGTAGCTCTGAGTAGCAATTTTTAACAAGACTACATTGGCAATATTGCACTATATACTCTTTCTATCCTATCTAGATATTGGGGACAGATTACCGACTTAGCGCGCCAAACTCCCTGCCTTCTTATTCATTATCAATTTGCGGACCAGGTGGACCCGCATAAACCCTTTGGTGCAGAAAGCAAGAATCTATATGTGATTTGGACTGAGCGCAGCACTTACAACTACTAGATAAACTGTGAAATTAACAATATGTCTAGCCCCATGTCAGATTTCACAATTGAATATAAAAATTTTTTTTTCCATGACAGTATCCCTTTAAGGTTGATGTAGGGGGTGGTATCACTAGTGTAGAGAGAGAGCAATTGCACTGTCTCACACAAAAATAATTCCTAGTTATAAATACAGACATTCTGTCCAAAAGGCTGTCACCTTGCCTCAAGGCAGAAGCACCCCTAGATCGAAAACCTCTATGCTTTTAGTAAATGCAAACCATTCACTTTTCCCATCCACCATATAACACACAAACGGAATCTGAACCATGGGTCTCCAGGATTCCTTGGGAGCTTTAATGCTTGAATTCTATAGTACTGTAAATAATAATAATAATAATCTCCCTTTTAGTGCGCATGAATATTGATAGCTTAATTTACAAAGTTCATGCACAAAGGTAGGTTCAAAACAAGGAGGCAAAATTGCACCCATAAATGTGCTCTAAATGCCTTGTTTTTGAAAGCATTAATACAGCTGTGACCCTTTTTACACGTGAGCTTGTAATTTTGACTCATGCACAAAGCACCTCACACAGCACTATGGATGCAACGTAACCCCTGCCATTGACTAGGATTCCCTTTGCATGATACTTATAATGAGGTGGATGCAGCTTCTGCAATTTTTATAAGTGGGTTCAAGCATTGCATTTACATCATTGCATTATTTTGGGGCAGGTGCAAAACTTTTCGGCAGGGACATTAACACAGGAAGCCTGGCGGAAAATTCTACATTGTGGGGAAACCTCATTGGAGATAGTGCTAATTTTTGCGCATTGTACCTTGCTCACTGTAAATAGAGAACCTAATGTTTAGTTTACTAAGCGCTGTGATGTCATCTATATGGCAAACCTCTGCCACTACAACTTCAGGGGTCAGTTCCTAGCCACTCTTTAAATGTTCCAGGGGCAAACAAAAGGTGGCCATACACAGGCTGATAAAAGCTGCCTACAGATTATATGTCTCATAATCTCATTGGCTGGTGTAGTGGGCCCTCCGACAGAGTTAAAAATCCAATTAGAGCGAGGATGTGGTCCTTGCTCTGACCTCCTGTATTCCTATATTTGAAATCCAATCATCAGGCCCTAGGGCCCACAATAGGATCAGCCAGATATCACCTACATATCGGGGAGAGATCCACTTGTTTTGTGACCTCGACAAATGAGCAGATCTTTGCGTGTATTGCCTCCTTAAAATTAATCAAAAATCACCTGTCTGGCTATCACCAATTATAATTAGGGATGCACCGAATCCACTATTTTGGATTCAGCAGAACCCCCTAAATCCTTCGTGAAAGATTCAGCCGAATACCAAACCAAAAACCGAATCCTAATTTGTATATGCAAATTAGGGGTGGGAAGCGGAAAACATTTTTTACTTCCTTGTTTTGTGACAAAAATTCATGCAATTTCCCTCACCGCCCCTAATTTGCGTATGCAAATTAGGATTCGGATTTGTTTTGGACAGGCAGAATGACTCCTATTAGCACCCTCAAATCTAGGTGATTAAGTCCCTTAGCTAAAAGCTTTGTAGCCTTGCTTTCCTGGAACAAGAGGAGTTTCATGGAGTATGGATTGCATACTAAATTCTTGGCATTAAAAGTCTTAAATAATAATTGAATAAAAATACATGTAGGAAAGTTGTAAGAATTAAAATGGAAGGACATGACAAAGAAGAGATGGAGGTGAACAGTTGTACTCCATCTTACCTTTGCTGGTAATTTTATGTAGAAGATATAAAATCTCCAGCATGTTGTAACCTGGAAAACACACACACACACAGAGACATTTTTAGAGATGTAGAATTTTTGCTGTACTATTATTTATTTTTTTCCAGAAAAGGTGGCAACCCAAGATGTGGCCCGTAGCAGCTGATCAGATATTTAGGCGGCAAGGCTACTTCAATGTTCTCTCTGTCAACCTCACAGCCTGCCAGTTGCAACTACAGTTCTGAGAAAGAGCAGTTAGTGCCAGGTGTGTAACAATACAGACAGTGGCTGCTGGGAGGGGGCCAAAAATGTAGAAGGCATAGTGACTGATGCCAAAAATAGTAACCCCCGGTAGTGTTGTAGCCTTGATAAGCTTGGGGATACAATTCACAAGCGAGGATATAGGAAAAAAATAATTTCACTTAATTATATTTGCTTGAGTTTTTAAAAAAATGCTTCACAACTATGGGATCCGTTATCTGGAAACCCATTATCCAGAAAACTCTGAATTACGGAAAGGCCATCTCCAATAGACTACATATTATCCAAATAATCCAAACATTTTTAAAAAATCTCCCCTTTCTGTATAATAATAAAACAGTAGCTTGATCTTGATCCAAACTAAGATTAATTCTTACTGGAAGCAGAACCAGCCTATTGTGTTCATTTAATGTTTACATGGCTTTCTATTAGACTTAAGGTATGAAGATCCAAATTACAGAAATATCCATTATCTGGAAAACCCCAGGTCCCGAGCATTCTGGATAACAGATCCCATACCTGTATAATAAAATGCATCTACATGTTCTTATGAGCTGGACAGGGGGAGTTCTCTATGGTATTTTATTGATTTTAAGGTTCAAGCAGATACCATGCTGTGATCACACGGAAAGCATAACACCCAAAAGAAAGTGTTATCAACTATCTCTCTAATTATCCAACACTTTACATAGAAACACAAATGTAATGGATTAATTACCACATGTGATAATTACTGGGTGTGCACTGAATCAGAATGTCTTAGGGAGCAAATAGAAGCTCTGATAATTGCACACTTACATGACTGAATTCTGTAAGAAAAATTGTATCATATTTAGTCAGTTACTTTGAAATATTACTCATAATGGGAAGAAGAATAACCGATCTCTGGGGATGAAGTATAGTTTATGTATAGAGCACATCATGTTCCACAATGGTTAGCAATACAGGAAACATCTAGACAGCACAAGAGAATATTAATTTATGGAATCAGCAGGCCCTGCTTTTTAGAGCTTATATTCTTTCCACATCATATTACAAATTAAGTGTAACAGTGATTCCCAAAAGGAAAGCAGGAAAGCTACATTATGGTAAGCATGTTCTACTGACAGTATAAAATTGCTTTCTGTGACATTGTAACCTGGGGCATCACTCTTTATGCCTCTCTGAAGTCTCCCCTCCCCCTGGAAGAATGAAACACGATATACAAGAGTAAATCAAGGCCCACTGGCAACATCGGATTGGGTGCCAAGTCATATGACTGAATGCCCTGGAGAAAAAGGACATAAGGATACATGGAGGGCACCTTTAAGGACTCCATTGTTGGTATATTATATTCAGGACCAAAGAAGGGGGGCATGGGAAATGCAGGAAGCAGGACCCCCACATGAGAAAATAAAATACAGGTATAGGATCCCTTATCCGGAAACCCGATATCCAGAAAGCTCCGAATTACAGAATGGCTGTCTCCCATAAACTCCATTTTATCCAAATGTTTAAAAATGATTTCCTTTTTCTCTGTAATAATAAAACAGTAGCTTGTACTTGATCCCAACTAAGATATAATTAATCCTTATTGGAAGCAAAACCAGCCTATTGGGTTTATTTAATGTTTACATGAATTTCTAGTAGACTTAAGGCATGAAGACCCAAATTACGGAAAGATCCATTATCCGGAAAACCCCAGGTCCCGAGGGGGGGATGGATAACAGGTCCCATACCTGTACTTGCATCAGGAGAATCCAACCAGTGACCCTCCACTATAGCTGGACCACATGTACAAGCTTTTCAGTTGTTGGCAAGATTATGGTAGTTATAGGTTACAGACTGCTGCTCAGATATTCCTCGTACAAATTCAGTATATATATATATATATATATATATATATATATATATATATATATATATATATATATATATATATATATATGTAATGGATAACATTCTACAGTAATATTTTATGCCTTCTGAGCCAGGGACCCCAAAATTCCTATATGCCCTACTCTTACACCAGCTCTGCTTAGGGTGAGGGGAGAACATTTTCTACTCACTAGGATCCTCTCTTCCAATTTCCGGGGTCTTGTCTCCAGCTGGACTCTTTGCAAACGGAACTCTCCTCCGGTCCTGCTCAGCAACTGCCTGATACTGTCTGAGAGACAATATGGGACTGTCACAAGCCAGGCTCCTCACTGTTTATTAACTAAATCAAATTACTTTCTAAAATGGCATCTGCAATGTATATGCCTTTATAGTACTGCACAAAAGTACAGGCCCCTTACGAGGAATTTTACTCACATACCGTGTATTTCATAAACAAAAAACTTCATGTTGGTAATGAATTATATACATGCATGCCGGGGTAAAATGCTAATAATCATAGTCAGGAGTAATTAGTCCTGGTCAGAGATACTAGTCTGCACCGCAAACTTATTATTTTTCATAAAAATCCTGTTCAAATTTTTATCAACCACAGATCGCTGAATATAGATACAGGATATATATATCCTCTTTAGAAATAACCAACAAGCATTTCCCGCAGAAGCTGTGAAGTCCATACAGTGGACAATATGGATGGCCAAATACACCCAATACATATGCTTTTGCAGTATATAAACACAGGAGCTCACTCACCTTGCAGCGCTCTGCAGGGCTCCACACACATCTGGTTCATGGCTGCTGCATTTCTTGCTCTGTCATAACATCAACTGCAGCTCCTGTGTGAGCTGAATGCGAGTGGCTTTATAAATATATATCTCTGTGGCAGATATCTATAGGAATATGTCTGTACATCTTTGTACTGAGGGGAAGCTATTCACATGGAATACAGAGTGCGTATGTGTGTGGCAGGATTTTTATGGCATTAGGCGTGTATGTGAGTGTGTGCAGGGATACTGAGTGTGAGGAATGTGCTAACCTCTCTGGCAGTCTTTATATCTCATTGAAGGTTTGTTTGCCTCTGTACTGATGTGCCTGTCTCTTTCTCTCTCTTGTTCCCTCCCTGGTATTCCTGTTGATGGGTAGAGTAAGGCAATCAGCATAAAGACAGAAGAGCAGAGTGAATGTGCATGCGTCTGTCTGTGTGTGTGTGAGAGAGAAAGAGAGAAAGCGCATGTGAGACAGATGAAGAGTGTGTACCAGGGAGAGGAACAGGGAAGCAAGAGATCTGTAAGGGGTGTGTGCCTGCAAAGAAGTAGGGGGCACAATATTACATTTAACCCTTTCCTACACACAGCAACAGGCACAGCCGTCGTCAGGCAGCCATTACAATCCTAGTGACTGATCTTAAAGCTAATCATTACTAGCATGTCTCAGCAACTGCACACACATGGAGCAAACACATTGAGCCAGAACTCCTAAGGTCACCTACCAGGTTTTGAGGGCAATATGTAGCAACACCGCATAATAACTAATATATATATATATATATATATATATATATATATATATATATGATACATACTATAGAAAAATGACATGTAAAGCAAAATGCAAACACACTATAAATAGTGGTTAGTTATGCATATTTCTATGCATTTTTGCACAGGCTCAGAGATTATAAGCATACAGTTAGTGTTCAATTAATGGAGTTCAAACAATGTTGAATGTTACCAATGCTTTTTCTGAAACTTTACTGAATCCAGTATACAATTGTATATACTTTCCTTTTAGTGCACACTCACTGTTTGATGCTATTCATGTTTCCAGGTATGTGTGTTTTAAATTATGCACTAGAAAAGAGATATGTACCAAAGGATGCCAAACCAGTGCCCTCCTTCCACGTGGCACCCTCTGCTACTGCAAGGATGAAATTTAAGAGTCAGTGCATCTCTGTTTTTACTGCAGTACAGAATAGATAGCAAATTGTATATGTACAAGTACAGTAGTATTATTCATTAACAGACAGGTTGACTTACTAATACACTACACATGCAGTAAGGATGATTTCGTTAGTTACATCCATCAAAAAGGAGCACCCCTTTTTTTATTTGTTCCAGGCCATATTGTTTGGTGAAATTACCAGAGTGCAGTATTACAGAATGGAAACAAAAACCGGCACATATTTTTTTATTATAATTATCAGAATATAATAATACCTATACAAATATCTCCATGCAAAAATAAGTGCAAATTAGTGTTACGCTGTCATCGTCATTACTATAGCAACAGAAGAGAGCCCTTGCTCTCTTTTATGGCAAGGAGGTCTGCTGAAATCCCACCTACCAATGTCAGCGAATACGTGGCTAGCACAATAGCTGCAAGGAATGAATCTAAGGACAGCACCAAGAAAAATTGCTACAGGCAGAATCATTTCCTACATTCAAAAAACATACTTGTTTATGAGGGGCTATAAAGCACCTTTAGTACTTAGCATGGGCACAGTGTAGATTTCCTATCCAAAAAAGCAGTTTGTAATGGTTTTCAGAAGTTCCACACTAAGGGCAGAATTTACATTTCATGCTGCTGCAGCTAAAGATGTGAACCCCATCATCATCTATATAACATACACTATTTACTGAAAGCAGATTTATGAACCATCTGTAGATTTTACAGAGCTGTAACCATGGTTACCACTCTGCAAAAAAATATATTTGGTTTGGATATATATATCTGTATATATATATATATATATATATATATATACTGTACTATATATCACACTTGGTTTCATATGGAGGGGTTCAACTTGATGGCTTTATTTCAACCAAGCTTAACTATGTATCTATATGTAGCTAATTTTTACATCAAATATTTTAAAAAGTAAACAAAACACTTTTCACTGAATGGCATATAAAGCAACCACTTCCCCTGTCCACCTCTCAAACCTAAAATCTTTGCACACAATTATACTAAACAATTATACACTAACCAACACTTAACCAACACATAATTAATTACTAACTAGTGACCTATAAATGAGTCTTATCACATGAATATTGTCCTTTTACATCATTTACCTTGAGCCTCCATCAGGGGCGTAACTACAGAGGAAGCAGACCCTGCGGCTGCAGGGGGGTCCAATGAGTTATAGGGGCGCCATGAGGCCCTAATTCATCTACAAACTGGACATTTAGGGTGCCTGAAAAATAATTCGCGGTGGGGCCCAGTAATATCTAGCTACACCACTGGCCCCCATTCTGTGTGCTCTTTGATAAGTGACGGAAAAAGTTTGAACGTAAAAGGAAAAGTTCTGTTCTTTCATTTATTGGTATAATGATTATCATTTACATGAGATGAAGCTTATATTACATTTTAATGAAAAGTTTTAACTTTTTTAAACTGTTTTAAAAAATTAGATAAACTGCGATTTTGTTGTTGGTGACAATTCAAAATTGGAGCCGGCGCCAACATCTAAATTGTTACCGGCGAGTATTTGCGTTAAATTAGCAAATTTATTCGTCGGCAGCGAGAGGTGGAAATTTGTTGAGAATTCGCGCCTGCCAAGTAAATTCGCCCATCACTATTGGTACAGGCACTAATGCTGGAGCACTTTACATTCTATACAACACTCGTACAAGGTGAAGAACTTGAGCCTGCAATAGAAAATACCCAACCAAAGAGACATACAATTTTGGATGTACTTTTTTCACATACTGTACCTGCTAAAAAGTTGGTTATCTCTATTTCCTTTGCTTTTTGTTATGTTTAAAAGAAGAATTATGTATTCATTGTGTTCATTTCACCACAGACCTGGTACTTTCTTCCTGCAAGCAGCCAGTAATTGCATCCAATGAGATGTTTGCTTTTCAGCAGGTAACCAGTAAATGGGAACATGCTAATTGGTTGCTTTAAGTGACTAGATCTGTGCAGAATGTTGCACCTTTTATTAAATACCTTTGAGGTCATATTTCAGGTCTGACAGATCAGCTCCTCTGTTATGTTATTAGACAAAAATGTCTCCTTCCTGTTACTTGTCCAGAAAGTGCATTTGGCCCAGCTCACCTGGGAGAGAGAGTGAAAGATGAAGGGAGGTTGGCTTTGTACTGAGATCAATTTTTTTTTTATCCAATCGTGCAGCCTAGGGGTGTTTCTATATGAGGAATAAGGAATCTTTCTTCTGGACTCAGGGGCATGTTTACTAACATTGGCGATAAATATCTGGAGAGATTTTTTCATGGCAACCAATCAGCAATTAGATTTAAACAGCCACCTATAACTTTGAGAATATAAGCAAATATCTGATTGGTTGCTATGGGCAACATCTCTAGAAATCTCTCCAGATATTTATCTCCAATGTTAGTAAACATGCCCCTAAGTGTTCAATGAGACAAGGGATAAAAAAATGGAGGCCCTTGAGGCCTATTGTTGTCGCAGACAGGTTTTTTTAGAGTGACGCAATGTAGAATAACAGCTGCAAATCTGATGTCTGCATGGCATAAAATAAAACACACCTTGATAAATTCGCCATTTATTTTACACAGCTTTTACACCATTTTTTCTGCAAATTTAATTTTACACAGTATAATAAATTTGCCCCTTGATGTAGCTGACTGTAGGGGGGAGGGGTAGGAAACTCTTCAGTCAGCTGATCCCCCCCTACTCTGGGTGAAGAAGGCAGGTATGAAAGGGGAGGGTTATTAGGGCTTAAATTGAGAGCAGGGTGTTTATACTTTTCTCTGTAATTTAGAACAGGCTTACAATTGAGTGGAAAGGGAGAAAATAGGTTTGAAGTTGCAGATGGACAACACCTAAATGTTTGTAGTTCTCTCGTTTTTCATCTGACAATTCAAACGGACAGGAAAGTGATTCACACTTCACACTCTACAGAATTTCCTTCAGAAAACCTAGTTTCAAGATGTTTTAGACTACACTTCATGATAAGGAATAACAGACGTACAAAATACAAAAACAGGAAGGAAACTGCGGATTCCTATCATGAATGGCAGATAATTTCAGCTGATTAACACAACAATTAACAAAACAAGAGGCAAAAAGAAGAAGTTAGAAAAACATATATACCCCACCCAGGGGTACTTACGCGCGTGTATCAACCATCCGTAAAGTAAAGCTCCACGGGGAAACCTTCCTGGAAAAGAAATATCCACGGGTACACTACAGACATCTGAGAACAAAGCTCCTCGGGTACACTCCAGTAGCCACAGCCTGGAGCCCTCCATTGCCTGAAAAAAAAATGACTGGAAAAAACTGGATCACAGTCGGCGGGTCACCATATGATGGTATTTTTAGTAGTACCATTTTGACCTCGTGTAAGACAAAACTCAGTAAAGGAAAACCTTGAGAAATAGTCAGGCAATTTATTCTTACATAATACAACATAACAGTTTTGTCTGGGTAAGCTGTTGGAGTAACACACAGAATGTCAGCCAAGGACTTACCAAAGACACACCTCTTGGTCCAGGCATTATATAGCTTTCAGAAGGCTTTTACAATAAGTGTGACAAGGGTTTCACAGAAATACCATACATAGTCTGACTCCTCCTTGTACAATTAATGTCTAAATGATTTACTTAGTCTTACATGTTATCAAAGGAATGTTGTAACATACTGTGCCTAGCTCCAACGGTCCACAGCCTCGCAATCAGCTATCGGCTAACCAAGGCCATTGTGGTATTTCCAGTAATTTGAGCAGCACTTCAGCAGTAAGGGGCCCCCATCAGACAGACTGGCGTTATGCTGACACTCTGGAATTTAAGTAACAGAGTGATGATCTTTTGTTTGTATGGCCTAGTATAAGCTATATGAGTGACCATTGTCCACAGTAGACCATTAGTCCTTAAAGTCCATCCTGCCTTGGGCCTTATAGCGTTATGGCGTCATAGAGGGTGGGGGTGACAAATATCAACCCTCTGACACTAGCCATTCGTCCGTCTTAGGAATTGGACCGTTCCAGATATATATTATATAAACAAGGGCCAGGCCAGGATGGCCAGGCTCCCCAGGCAATCCTGTCTGCAGCATCGCCCCTCTGCCAGGAGAGCACACAAGAGCTGCCCAGGAGCGTGCGCGCATGCGCGCTGACTGGAGCATCACCTCAAGAGCAAGTATATACACCACCCTTCTTTCCAGTGCCTTAGCGCGCATGCGCACAACTTAACGAGAAGACCAGATTCTGCAGACCGGACTGGGGTAGGCAACAGAGACAGGTACGTGCCTGGCGCCCTCCAAGCTTTGCACCCTAGGCATGTGCCTACTCTGCCTACCCCTAGTTCCGGCCCTGATTGAGAGTACAAGAAGGAAGGTACCAAATAACATTTGTTTCTGTGTTTTTCCTACTCTTCCAACAAGTTATACAAATTTCAATTTCTTTAAGAGGAAAGAGGACACTAAAGCTGGCCATAGATGTAAAGATCCGATCGTTCGAATCCTCGAACGACCGGACTTCCCCATCTCCTGACCTGCCACTGACCATTCCTATCAAATAAAGTAGTAAAAGAACAGATCAGACGATGTTCTGCCCCTGACAGCAATCATATGAAAGTTATTTCCGACAAAGCTGGTGACAGTCTCCCACTGAAAATCATCCGATGGGCAAAACATGCAGAGAAATTATCAGCAGCCGACAGAAATCTTTTAACCTGGCCGATCGGCCAAACGACTGATCTCTGTGGGACGAAAAATGTTGGGACTCTTCACATGCGATCCTCGATCAGATCTTTGTGTCTATGGCCAGCTTAACATGAGTTGCTGAATGTACAGCTCAGAGGACAGAGAAAGCACCAGAGAGTAGAGTTATGCCCAAGCTAGCAGACTGTGCAGAACAAATGGCTCTGGGCTACTCCTTGACAGATACACTTAGATCTCATACCAAATCATTTGCAAAAAAATATGTCCTCTTTTGCATTATATACAGTTAGTTGGCCTGAAATATCTGTGTACAACGAAGGCAATGGTAAAATAATAAATACCTCCCAACATTTTGGAAATAGAAAAAGGGACACAAAGACATTTTTGACCACACCCATTTTTGTGGCCACACCCCAGATTACCATGTTCAGTTTCCAAATTTTGGCAGGTTATGAAAACACATTTCTGTGGTTTTTATGTTTTATAACAGTTTGCTAATAAAGGTGAATTGCCCTTTAAGCTGCAAGTCACAGTTTCCCCAAGGGACCTGCTTATCTTAACTGTAACAAATGTATCTAAGTGCACCTGCCATATTCTGGGCCCTCTGCAAAAAGCCAATTAAGTTTTAGAAATGTTATCTTTTTCTGGCTGTTCAGTGCAGGAGATCAAAGAGAAAGTAGGGACATTTCAGTAACAATCCAGGACTGTGGGTTGAGCTGTCAAAATCGCGACTGTCCCATGAAAAATGGGACAGTTGGGAGATATGCAAATAGGTCATTAGTCTCATATTAGCAGACTCAAATGGCATTTTCTACAGGAATAGATGGATGATATCTCAGCTCAGTCAATAGTTTCAGTCAATAATCATTAGTGCTCATCTTTACAGCATCGGTATGTACCTCTGATATAGTGCCTCAATCTTCCCCTCTGCATTCTCTAGCCAACAGGCAGCCATCCATAACTTCCATGTAGGCAGGTTTTTCATTTATACCTGATCTCCGCATTCATGAGAAAGTGGGTGACTGCATCAAGAGCTCTTTAGGGTCCATGTCAAAATTAGTTTTAGGGTGACGTAATCAAAAATGATTATGCTTATGTTCTTTTTTGGTTTTTGTATTTATCAAAACTGCTTTTTGAAAATTAGGGTTTCACATAGCGAAGCAAGTAGACAGTAGGGTTCTTTCTTGAGGGGCAAGTCAAGACCACCCCCCTTAGTGCTCATTCTAGGAGCACTCGTGCCCCCTGAGCACTGTGCTCTGCACTGAGTACCAGATGAAAAATCTGTATTAGTAAAGGCAGCTGCAGGTCTCTGCACTCTGAAACAGAGCACAGAGGTCAGCTGCAATTGCGACCTTGACGTGATATGGTGGCTTACCAATTCTATAGTCAGTTAACTTTGTATAACTAAAAACCCATATTTTTGAAAACATACGCACTTGCATAGATGCTAAATTACTTACGAAACAGGGAACCAGGGAATGTGCATTGACAATCCCCTCTTTTTTTTGCACACACCCAAACATAGCATGGTGCAGTGGCATTTTGCTCACTGTGTTTGGGTTCACAAATAAGCTCTAGTGACTTCAATATCAGATAGAAAGATTAATAGGATAGTAAGAAAAGTCATAAAAATAGTGACTATAAAAATCTACCTCCGAATGAATCTGGTTTCTGGTCATTGCTGACCCCAGCAACTTATTAGCATTTCACGTTTTAGGTTAGGAAGATGCAGCATAGAAAAGCAATTTTCAAAGTAAGTGTAGAATATCAATCCCACATTATATTTACTTTATTCTAAATTAAATTGTCCCTTTAAAATAGATAGATTAAAAATCTAGCTAAAATAGATTACTTTTCCTTAAATCATATATCCTATTTAGGCTTATTGGCCACAAATATGTATTTTTACAGAGAGACCTTGGAGTGTTTGTCTCCAGTAGACATGAAAATGTAATTTTCCTAAATGTCCGCCTCCTTAAATACAGAAAGCAAGAACTAAAAGCTGAATAACAGATGAAGATAATGTTCACTAGGTAGAATGCTGACCCCTGCTGGCCCCTATTTTTCTATATATAAATGTTCATTTCAGAACAAGTTAATTAATTGGAAAACCACGGTCATTCCCAGGAAGACAACCTTTTAAAAAAACATTTGACAGTTCAAAAAAATACTGTCACCACAGTATTTCTCACTTTTAAATAATTTAATTTATTAAAGGCTTAATCATGTTAATTGAACATATAAATGTGACTGATTTTATGCTACTGTATATGTTACTGTATTGTGTGTGATCCTTCCCTGCAGCTAATTAGAAATAAAGGTCCTGAGTCATTCTAATGCATGGTAAACAACCTTGCCTTTGTTATTTGATTAAAAACAATGGCAACCCTCCATCCTTTTCTGAAGCAATAATAGTTCTTATACTGAAACAGGGTAAAAACCCTGAGCTCTGTGGCTCATACAGACCCATATTGTTATTAAATACAGATGCAAAAATAATGGCTAAAATACTGGCATATAGGCTGGCCCAGACCATCCCTGACATGGTGCACCCAGACCAAACAGGCTTTATGCCAAACAAAACAACTGACAGAAACCAAAGAAGATTATATTTCAGTTTACAGACAATGCATGACAATGCTGGGTCCCAAAACCTCACTTCTTTAGACTTAGCACAGGTATTCAACTCAATAGAGTGGTTGTATCTCTGGGCAGTCCTCTCCAAATTTGGGCTTGAACCCAATTTCATCAACTGGGTAAAGCTACTCTACTCAGACCCAATGGCAAGAGTGAGAGCCAATGGGGCTCTATCAGACCCCTTTCCATTCTCTCTGTGTACAAGCAGGGATGCCCTCTCTCCCCACTGCTCTTTGCCTTAACTATAGAACCCCTAGAAACACTAATTAGACACTCACCACACTTGGAGGTGTGGCGACTGGGGCCGGTGGAGGAAAGGGTATCCCTGTATGCCGATGATCTGCTGGTTTATTTAGCAGATCCAGGTCCCCCTCTCAAAACTCTAAAATAAATCACCACAAACTTTGAGAAATACTTAGGACTCCTAGTGATTAATCCTTCCTGCTCAGGATAGATCCTAAACCCCTACCAGGTCTAACTCAAATAACTCCCCTGGTGATGGTGGAGGGTTTTAGATATCTTGGCATTCAAGTGCATACAGATGCCTTTGCCTTTATATCCCAAAACCTTGTTTTGGGATATTGTTTAGCAATGTCACTGCTAAACAATTTGCTGTCTATATGGTCAAAACTTCTACTGACAATGTGGTGTAAGATCAACATTTTTAAAATGAAATACCTCCCCCACTTCCTGTATATGTTCCATAATACACCAAAACCAATGCCTAAACCCTTCTTCAAAACACTCAATAAAGAACTAATCCAGTTCATATGGGGAGGAGGCTGACGATGTCCTGGCAGAAGTTGACCCCTCTTACAGCAGAAGGGGGACTTGGACTGCCAGACCTTTACATGTATTACTTAGCTGCCCAGTTGTAAGGTGGTGGTTCGATTTAGATCCATATAATCCCAACACTACTTTACAGGGCCTACGGTTTATTTCTCAGTACCATCAGAACTGGCAGTAACGTTACTTAAATATCAAGATTGCAGAGAACATAATGCCAAGTGCAGGTCTGGACTGGGAGTCAAAATAGGCCCTGGCATTTCAATTACACAGAGGCCCAAACAGCCTCCACCAGCCCACTAGTGACTTTCTATGGCATCTTACATCAGCCCCTCTGGCATTTGCCAGAATCCACAGATTGCCAGTATTGCAATGTCTCTATACAAGTAAAGCTGCAAAGGCACATCAGTTAGAGTCAGAGCAAAGAAGCAGAGGTAGAGGAACCTAGTAACTGCTCTCTAGAGGAACAGCGAAGAAAGTGGATGCTAAACAACACGTGGTTGCTGGGGGTGTTCTCTCATAATTATTGTCAGGAAAGTCATGTTCTGTTTATTAATTATATGAGTGTGGCACTGAACTGCCAATGAAAAAGCAAACCAGATGTCCAGATATGTGTCAAAAAACAGTGCAGTTTCTTAAGGTTTGGACCTGGGCACCACCACATGAGTACAGGGGGTATGGCAGTCAGGAGTCCTCTGGCAAACAGGAGGCCCTAAGATGGAAAGGTGTGATTCATTGGTTGAAAAAGGCATGTGCTTTCTGGGTAGTGAGTGGGCTTTGAGTTGCCAAACAACTCCAGATATGCTTGGCCTACTTGTCTGTCACAAGGCAGGGCCTTTACCTTAAACATGCCCAAAGCCCTTCTAAGCGCTAAACAGTATTCTTTTGCAACAATAACCCAGCAGGATTTACCTGAACATCCAATTGAGAGGCACAAAACAATAAGAACAGGAAAACTGGCAACCAATATTGTGTGTAATGGAAAGTGATGGCAGCCTGTAAAATCTAATTTAGCTATTCATGAAACAGTACAAAATATTGAGAAAAATGTTTTTAATGGGCTAAGAACTGCATAGGTATACAGCCTGTTTGAGGTTAGCGGTAAAGAAGAATATTAGGTAGCATAGCCATGAAGAATGGATGTGCTCTCATGATTATGTAACTGTGTACATGGCAAATGATGTTGCAGCAATCTCTGCCATGGTTACTGTTTCCATGGATTCAGCCTCTCTCTCTCTCTCCTCTTTAAGCTGCCGTGGAGACTGTAACCATGGTTTTGCTATAGAGATGTTGTGAAGGAAAATAGGAATACTTTCTGCCAATGAACTTATTCATTTTTAGTATTTTCATGCACCAAAAGCTCTGGCTATGTACATCAGTCATAAACATGTATGAACAATCTCATGTATGTATTACATGCTGCTTCTGTGTTTCTGCAGACCTTACTATCACTTTACTGTACGCTGCAGGATAACTTACATTGTTATTTACAGAAAAGCACCAGCTGACTCTGGATCTCATCACGGCAACGTTGTCAATATATTTCCAGCCTAATCTTTATTAAATATTACTGTAATCCTCTACCCCCAATGATTATGGAGGGACATAAGTCAATCTTCAATGTAGCCATTATTTTAGGATACACCAAACTCATGCCCACTATACTTTGGCAAACTTAAAATTTATATACTGTAACTGAAAACTAGAGAATGCTTCTCAGGCCATCCTTCCAGATGGACAATAGGCTAATGTCTAATTAGGCAAATTATTAATAAAAAATAAAAATGGTAGGTATATGCTAATTTAACCCTCTCAATGCTAGGAAATTTTATACAGGGTCTGCCCTACTGAATATGAGAGGATCCTCTGATGGGCCCAAAACCCCTAAGTCTATAAGATTTCTTTTACATTACAGGGCCCATGTACTAAGGGTCGAAGTGAATTTTCAAATTCAAAAACTTCGAATTTTGAATGACTTTGAAAATCGAACTACTGTCTCTTTAAAAAAACTTCGACACTTCGCCACCTTAAACCTGCCGAATTGCTGTTTAGCCTATGGGGGACCTCCTATAAACTTTGGTTAAGTTTTGAGTAGTCAAAGTATTTTTTTTCTTAAATCGTTCGAATCACCCGTTTTCGATCGATAAAATACTTTGACTATTGAAGTATCAAATTTGATGGTCGAATTCCGAAGTTTTTTAACTTCGAAATTCGAACCTTAGTAAATGTGCCCCTACATATTTCAACATTGTGTTCTCCTTCAACTTACCTAGGTAAACTAAATATAATTTTTTTTCTAAAGATGCCTGAACCAGTGTGTAATTCCATATGTGTTTACAGAAGATATATTTATTTAGGAAAACTAAAATCTATGGGGAAATCTGGGACTGAATAAGAAGTAAACATTTTCTTGTTGGATAGAATCTAGCCCGTGATTTTAAAACCACATATTCCCAAGCATGCCAGTACCAAATATGTATCATTTACAGAGATACCTGAAGATTTATATCCTGGGCAGCATATGTACAAGTAGATACAAAAAAGCACACCGGCACACAGGATTTGAAGCTGCAGGGCAAGCCCTTGCAATTTTTTTAATGCAGTGCAGGTGTCAAGCAAAGGGGCGTGACCCCGAAACTTTGCACCTGCACTGCATTAAAAAAATTGCAAGGGCTTGCCCTGCAGCTTCAAATCCTGTGTGCCGGTGTGCTTTTTCGTATCTACTTGAGAGGTTTGCCGATTCCTCCATCACCGGGCACCAGGTACTACAATATTGGACGGGTGTCGTGGGTGTGCGATTTCCTCTACAGCTACCTGAACAGCATATGTACAAGAGCACTAAGGGGCAAAAAGCGAGCTTTTTAACAGCACTTTTGCCCCCCGGGTTATAGTTCTCTGCACAGAGTGACAGAAATATTTCTTACACATCATGTTTGATGGTTGGATTATATTACATGATTATCCCATAAAAGTCCGTGAGCCATAGAAATCCCCTGGAGGGTAATATACAGGCTGCAGGCCTGCAAATGGACATTACTGCCTTTTTAAGAAGCTATGGAAAATAAATTCAGCTCTTAATTTTGAATAGAATAATAAAATATAAACTTAACAATGAAATTAAAAAGAAAATGATTTAGCCTCATTAAAGACATTCTATTTGAGTTATGTATTCATCCTATAATTAATGCAGGGAAAATGCAGTGAACCAAGACAGCAATATGGCATGCTGTCCCTTAAGGTGGCCATAGATGCAAAGATCCGCTCGTTTGGCGACATCGCCAAACCAGCCGATCTTTCCCCGATATGCCACTAACGGGCATGGCTATATCGGGGGTAATCTGAACATTCGGCCCTATGGCCGAACGATCGGATTACGATGAGAGCGCAATGGGCTCCGGTGGGACGGTCGGGACAAAATTAAACCTGTTCGATTGACCAAACGACCGATCTCCGCCGGACTAAAAATGTCGGGACTCTCCACACACGGTCCAAAAATAGGATAGTTTTCTTTTTGATAGCTTTTGAATTATTTGCCTTCTTCTTCTGACTCTTTCCAGTTTTCAAATGGGGGTCACTGACGCAATCTAAAAAAACTCTGTAAGGCTGCAAATGTATTGTCATTGCTACTTTGTTTTACTTGTCTTTCAATAAAGGCCCTCTACTATTCATATTCCAGTCTACTTTTCAAATCAATGCATGGTTGCTAGAGTAAATTGAACCCTAGCAACCAGACTGCTGTAATTGCAAACTTGAACGCTTCTGAATAAAGAACTAAATAACTCAAAAACCACAAATAATAAGGAATTAAAACCAATTGCAAATATTATCAAAATACTACTCTCTGCAGCATGATAAAAGTTAGTTTAAAGGTGAACAACCCAATTGAAAAAACAATTTCTCAAGAGTTAGAAAAGTGTTTTGTAACTATGAAAAACCGAAAATTCTGGGAATCCTGGATTCAGGATTTTCTAGTTAGAATTGCAGCAAAATGCCTTTCAGTCTTTTATGGTAGCATATCATGTCAGCCAGTCGCACTTTACTTGCACCTCCTGTTTGGTGCACAAGAACTGACCTTTCAAGAAATCCAAGAAATCAAAGATTTGATTTCTTGGCCCACGGGCTATAGTGGGCCAAATTAGTTATGATTTAGGCTTGCCATACATGTATTGATAAAATTGTATAAAATGTTTTTTAGTGCTTGTATAGTGGCCCAGCAGATGCATGTTCATGTACTATAGATATGAGTCAGTTCCTGGATCAGGCATTATTGACCAATGCATGATATCCAGAGCTGTTTTAATAAATAGGCAAAAGACCCATTTGCCCAGGGTCCACAAAGACATTATGGCTTTGGCATAACCCATTCGTCAAATTACAGACCCCTCAAGTTTATTCAGTGGAATAACTCCACAACATTTAATTAATTTTCTGTTTTTACTTTTTTATCTTTTATGGTGACTTTTTTTCTAGTAGTGTAACATGTAGAGGTGGACGATTGGCTTTTTGTTTTTAAGCAATGAACACAGAAAGAAATCTGTTAGTTGCTTCATTTATTGCCTACCTTATTATATTCAAATTTACCTGCTTGATGGTAATACTACTGCCACAAATTTTTTATGCTGTAGCCCACCAATAAGATTTTTGCCCTGGCCCCAATAGTACCGGGCCAGTATAGTAAACTGACAGATAAAGAAATTAAGGGTCCTGCAGTTCCCGTCACTTCCCACTGTTCTGATTTATCAAGCTGACTACACTGACTAATGGAACAATGGTAAGAAATCCATGCAGTGTATACGGTCCTTTCATGAAATATCTACAGTTTGGCCAATGGGCTGACTGGTCACATACTGTATGAAGTTGGCCTGTGTATGGCTGCTGTAACCTTTAGTCATGCTTAGTAGATGTAGAGATGCAGAAGTAATGATATATAACACACAAATGTTGGTATTTTATGCATTTTATTATCTCAGTTTTTTCTTTTCTTATTTTTTTTTTACACTTTTTTCTTTTTTTTTTTTTTGCATTTCCAGGTTCATAAGTAGGCAAAATACTGCTACAAAAATAGGAATGAAGTGCATGCTCTGACAGGGAAATCAAGCTTGAGGTAAGAGGGTGCACAATGCAGTTGGTAGGAGAGAACGGGCAGGAGAATTCAGGCATCATAGCAAGAAAGAAATTGTGCATCTGTAGAAAAGGGCAGGCACAATGCATAACCAGGGAAATGCTGGGCAAGGATATGGGAGAGTATTGTGCAGGACAATTAAATGTGGAATTTGTGTAAGATGGCACAGGATATTAAAGGGATTAGCAGAGAACGACTGAAGGATGTTTGAAGGCAATATATGAAAGAGCATAAGGCAAGAGTGGGAGGCAAAGGAAGGTATAGGAATGCTGGGTAGGAGGCTTTTTTACTCTGCAAAGGCAAATTCTTGCAGATATGCTGAACAGGATCATTACATTCCTTGAAAGAAGATAATATCAAGAGAGAGTAAGAGAAGAACACAAGAAACATTAAGAGGGGCTACAACAGAGGAGAATGGTTTAACAAAAGACAGAGAGACAGAGATAAAAGGAAGATGAATGTTGAACAGTCATAGTCCATATTGACTTTGTACTACGTTAAGGAGACTGCTTCTCAGATCACAAGCGACAGAGAGAGCAAGAGAGAGACTGAAAGAGAGCATGATTGAAAGTGATAGAGCCCTTTATATGTAAACATCAGGGAAGAGAGGTAGAGAAGGAGAGACAGATTGCGAGTGAGTGTCAGAAAAGGGACACTCCTTCATCTCATCATGTCAGAAAATAGGAGATGAGGAATGCGAGCGAGACATCAAGAAACAGCACGATAGCCACCACAAGAGGGTCAGCATCCTGCAAGAAAAAGAAACAGTTACTCCAGGAATGGACAATAGAAGAAAAGAAGAAGGAAAGCAAAATGCAAAAAAAAAAAAAAAAGACTGAAATATAAGAATGTGCTGATTACCGTTTGCATACTTGTTTTTTGGGGAGGCTCTATTATCTCCACATCAACTTCTCCCACAAAGTCAATGCTGGATTTGGTGTTGTTCAGTCCTGTGGGAGGGTGGGACTCAGGCAGCATTTGTTCTTGTGAGTGTTCAGGAAGGTGCGCAGGTGTTCCTGCCTCAGTGGAGTTATCCTCCTCTTCCTGTATAGGTGGGCATAGAGTTGTTTCCCAGTGTTGGGTGCAATTGAAACCAGGGGGAGTATCAGGATGACTGGGAGGCAAGCTGGGCTCAGGGGTTCCATCAGGTAAAGGGGTCCCATCATGACTCAACTCTGGACACTGCCTAAGCCATGGTATACCTTCCTCAGCTATGTTCTCCTGCCCGTCCTGCACACACAGGGAACCTACAAAGAAAGTCAAGGATGAACTCACAAAAAAAGACCTATAGATAAAAGGTTTGCAATATTCTTCATTTTAAAGTGACCTGTGTATGAATCACAGAAATATTCACAACATTGTTTCACAATGGCAAGTCATTGCAATGAGTATTTAAATGTTAATTCAGTTTGCTGTAAACCTTGGGGTAATGGCAGACAGGACTATTCAATGCGTTTTGTCGCCTATTGACTATTCAAGATCAGCAGGCAACAAAATTGTCTCTATTTATTCCTAAGGAAATTACATAGACATGCAGGTGGTCTTACGGGTCAGGCAATTGTTGCTCAAAAAATGTGGTAGGCAATGTTTATTTCCCAACACCAGATTATATTCAACATGAAAAACATGCAAAACTGTTGCTTTCTATATCCCAAATGGTTAGTATAATGCCCATATCCGTGAAGTAAAAAATGTCACTGGTTAAAGAAGGGGCTTATTTAGCATAAAATAAAGCAGCACTTATAAGGAACTGGTCATGAATTTTACTGGTTATTCTTCTAATATCAGCATCCTTACAGACCTCACTGAAGCCAGCCTGCATAATAATGTTTTGCTTTTGCAAAGACATAGCAGAAAGAATAAACTGAAATGTATCTCTCCATGGGGACTGAAATTAGCTGAGGAATCAGAATAGACACTCTTCTTCAGCTAATGTTGCACGGAACCCACTGAGAGCAGAGACTGGGAATGTTGAGTGCTTTGATACCATAGCTACCAACTGTGTCTAATTTCCAGAGACTGTCACTTTTGACTCTGTGTTCCTGGATTTAAAACTGATCAACTGCACATAGTCATAAAGTATTCCTCTCATTGTCTGCTCTCACTCTGTTGCCTACAATTGCTAAAAAGAGGAGCACATGAACACAGAGTTGGTTATAATTTAACCAGCTGCAATACAATGGAAACCCTGGAGGTTACACAAACTACAGATATCGTTTTTTGAAAAAAAAACTGTCGTTTTAAAAAAAAAACTTACATTTTTAAATGGGTTCTTTCACTGAGGGAGGCCATACAGTGACTATAACAGTGACCATATCATGCAAATTTCAGGAGCATGCTCAGATTGTAGTATTGCCTTGAGTATTCTACCCAGAATGCCTTGTTTTAGTAAACCCCTCCAATAGTAATAGCACAAGATTTCCCTATCTTGTCCCCTGCTGGTGATGTTATTATGCAAATGAAGGGCACACACTAACTTCCAGCAGGTGGCAGCACTACTGAACAGCAGCTAACACAGAGGTTTGGCTGATTTAAAAATAGCTTAGAAGGGTTGATAAGCAACCAAGGAATTTCAACTGAGCATGTGCGAGATTTCAGAGCTACAGTTGGCTGGGAAGATATAGGTAGGAGGAGCCAGTGAAATCCAACATGCCTGCCTCAGCTAGAACTGCAGTGGAGATAGGGAAGATCTTGCAGAAGGAATAGTGAGCTGATGATTTACATTATGCAAACAATTCTAACTGTTTTATAAATCGGATTTCTTGAACTTTCACATAGTAAATGATTTTAGTTATGATTTGTGCCCTTTAAGTCTACCAGAAAATCATGTAAACATTAAATAAACCCAATAGACTGGTTTTGCTTCCAATAAGGATTCATTATATCTAAGTTTGGGTCTAGTACAAGGTTCTGTTTTATTCTTACAGAGAAAAAGGAAACTATTTTTTAAAAATTTGGGTTATTTGAATAAACTGAAGTCTGTGGGAGATGGCCTTTGTGTAATTCGGAGCTTTCTGGATAACGGGTTTCCAAATAATGGATTCCATACCTGTTCTATTCTTGTACAAGTTGCAGTGCACACCTATAAGTAGGTGGTAGTTATTATGCTGGAATTCTATGTGAACTACATCTGACTTTTGGGTAAAAACATGTAATTTTTTTGCATTTGCAGTGAAACTTCAGTTAAATTAAATTCAAGGAAACAGCTATGCCATTCCATGTTAAGTTTGGGTACACCCCAAACTGGAATTTAGAGCATACAGATATCAAGCTCCATTATGCCCATCAGCAAAGCAAAGCAGTTCCAAATATCAATTAATAAACATAATGCAATGCATAATATTGGCAAATTCAGAAAAAAAGGCTTAAAATCAATGTGTACTTATTTCATTCCTTTCTAAAGTAGCAGTTATACAAGTTTCATGTCATATGGGATGTATTCTCAGGAGACCATTAATAATTGTACCGGAATCAGCTTTTTCTGGCTGAAAACTAATTGCAGGCTAATGACAGGCTTGTCGGCAGGGTTTAGGCAGCTGAAAAACACAGGCATATAAAACACCTCATGTGCCATGAGCCCAGTGCTTTTTGACTTGAAAGCTAGATTTCATTATAACAACTTATGGTCAAGACTCAAGTCAATGATCAAACTGTATCTCACTTAAAATCTAAATTGAAGTCTATCTTGAACTGAATTAAGAGAAATATTTTCTCCTAGAACCATAATGGAAAGGACAATTATTGTCTCTGCAAAATACTGACTGAATCTGAAGTTTACTCCACTGTATCGCTGAACAGCCTTAATATTAACCTAGCTTCAGTTAGTTTCATCTATCAATGAAAACTTTCAAAAATACTCAGCATTCCATTCTGGAGTATCATGCTAATTTTTCACCACTAGGCATTGGCTGAAGAGGGCAAAAATATTTATGGAATGGAATGGCTACTCTACCAAGAAAGGAACTGGGGGGGTGTTCTGAGAGAGAAAGAGGGATACAGCTGGTCCAGCATAATAACTACCGCCTACTTATAGGTGTGCACTACAACTTGTACAAGATTAGTACAGATCTGGCCCACCATTTTGGTGTCCAAATCACATAAAGATCTGCTCATTTAGCGACCTTGCCAAACATGCATTAATAGTAACTTTATCAAGTCTGAATTTATAACAAAACATTCTATGTTAGTCTGACCAGTTTGATATGAGCCAAGGGATTAGACACACTAAAAAATGAATGTGGAATCTTCAATAATAGTGTGGATCGGTGGTCCCTAACTTTTTCACCTGTAAGCTATTTTCAAATGTAAAAGGGGTTGATTAGCAACACAAGCTGGAAACTAGTTACTGGGAGGTGTTAAATTAGAGCTGCGATTAGCTGTTTGTTTGCCCATGTGGACTGGCAGCCCGCTGGAGGCTCTGTTTTTCAGTACACGTGGTCTTTAGGCCTCCAAAACTCCAAGACAGGAATTCCAAAATGATTACCTGTTTTGAGGACATTGGGAGCAATATCAAAAGAATTGCTGGTTTGTGATCACTGGTGTAGATCCTAATTTACCTGACAGATTCCCTTTTCTTTAACACGGGGTGGGCCAGAATATTGTTTTTTGTGTCATACCCTAGTATTTAATAGACCTTCCAAGAGGAAATATGTATTAGGTCTAAGAGGAAATATGTATTCAGGTGCAGCATTTTATATTTAAAGGAGTGTAGCTATATCATCCATGGCTAGAATGTTTTTATCAGCTTTTCATTGAGGTATATACAATTCCATTTGAATTGACTATACATTTAGAATGCCAAATGTGTATTGGCATTAGCAATTCAGACCAGGCAATGTTCTTTGAATTATTTGTTATTTTCTTAGATAAAACACAGCTCTTTAATTATGTTCTGAGCAATGGAGTCAAACAAATAATTCCATAGAAAATGAATGTCACTTTCAAAATGAATAGGTTAATCCAACAATAATCAAATCAACACTGCAATAATTTCAATAAATACTCCAACTGCTTCAGTTAAGTCTCTGCCTTCAAATCCTTCAATGATAAATGAATAAATAATAAATGAATCCAGGATTCCTTAGTATGCCAGGCTGTCAGTGGAGTTTTAGTTCAACAACCTCTTTAATTGTGTTGATACAAAGGGACTGAATGGCAGCAAACAAATTAATTCCTTGGTTCACTTCCGATTATTTCTTTGGTGCTCATAAACCCTCTTTTTGGAGTAGCTTTAGACAGGAATTATGTGACAAATTATATCTCCTTTGGATTGTGTTTGAATTTTAACAGTCACTTTCCTCTATCTCTATTGCAAAGTTTGCACAGAAATGTATATTTTCTACTTATAAAGCAACAATGTTATGCAATGGAGGCTATAACAAACACCTGTAGTTATCACCCCAAACCATTTTAGGGTGGTGGCGCACATAGCAAGTCGGGGAGATTAGTCGTCCAGCGACAAATCTCCTCTTCTTCGGGTGACTGATCTCCCCAAAATGCTTTCCCACCAGCTAGAATGTGAATCGCCAAGGGATGGCACTCGGATAGCTTCGGCTTTCTGAATTCGCCCAAAGTTTCCTAATGAGGCAACTTCGGGCTACTTAAGAAAACAAAGCGATCCGAGTGCCATTCTGCCGGCGATTCACATACTAGCCGATGGGAAGGCATTTCAGGGAGATTAGTCACGCGAAGAAGAGGAGATTTGTCGCTGGGCGACTAATCTCCTCTAATCTGAGCATGTGCCACCACCCTTAATTGGCTATTTTGCTTATCTGTCTTTGCTTTCACTTTTCTGTTTTGTCTCTGTAACCATCAGTCAGAAAGTGTCTTTGTTTGATTGCTCATTACTCTCTAATTTACACATAATTTACTTTTTTTTTACAACCTGACAATTTATATTTTGTCCTGACAGCTTTTCCTGGGAATATTAGACAAGTATTTTTGTCTACGATTTAGTTAGATCAATTGAAGCAGAGGGTGCATCTCACCTAATGAACAAAAATAATCCTTATGGGTACAGTGCAGCTGGATCCGTTTGCCACATTTTACATTTTTTAACTCCTGACACCACAGATTGATCAAGTGATTGTGATCAATCCGTAAAGATCAATGCTACTTATTAATACAATGAACAGTCTATAATCAATCACACTGATTTGTTATAGATTAAAACAGGTCCAGACTGGGAATCAAAATAGGCCCTGGCATTCCAAGTACACAGAGGCCCAAGCAGCCTCCCACCAGCCCAATAAATAGTGACTGTCTATGGGAATTTGCAGCAGCCCCTCTGGCATTTGCCAGAACCCACAGATTGCCAGTCCGGGCCTGGATCAAAAGAGAATTATCCTACAGTTTCAACTGAGTTGATAGGATACTTGAATTAGTCTGTTTAAAATTGCTACAAAGAACTGCTACGAAACCTGTAGGATTTGCTAATTGGTCTTTGATTACATATAGGGATGCCCTGAATACAGGATTTGGTTTGGGATTCGGCCAAAATTCTGTGCCATGTAACTGGCCAAACCAAATTTGAATCCAAAAAATCATATGACTTTTCATCACACAAACAAGGAAGTCAAAAAACTTTTAATGGCTCACTCAGCATGTGGTCCTCTTTCCTCCTTGGTTCCCTAATTTACATTTGCAAATTATGGTTCAGATTCGGTTCAATATTCGGCTGAACCTTTCACAAAGGATTCTGGATTTGTCCGAAACCTAAAATAGTGGATTTGGTTCATCCCTAATAAAATCTATCTCAATATTATATTAGACCTTATAAATATGTAAAAATTCAGGAAGAATGTTGCTTTGTCTGTTGCAACTGTAACATTTTTGTTGCACCTGTATAAATAGTATCCAAAGGTTATAACAAACAATGGAAAGTTGTGCTCACCACTAATTTTTAAAACCATTAGGCGGGGGTGCAATGAGACTGTGACCACAAAATACATATAGACAAATAAAAGAGTCCTCTGCACTCAAGCCATTATCAATATATTTAAGACAGAGACATTTTGTGCATACTGCTACTGAAAAATGCCTTACCCTTTTAACAAAACAGGGATTGTTTGTCCATATATGGCAATATATTTAAGATGGCCAACTACACCAAAGTCATCCCATATCTGGCCAGTCCTACACTCAATTTTTTCTGATTTATTAAGAATTCTATTGCTTCATTATACATTTTACACAGGGACAAGCGATCCCTGTTTTGTTTAAAGGGTAAGGCATTTTTTAGTAGCTGTATGCACAAAATGTTTCAAAGTCTTAAATATATTGATAATGGGTAGAGTGCAGAGGACCTCTTATATTTGTCTATATGTTTTCAAAGATTCTCATTAGGCTTTGTCAAGAAAAATTGGTGTGGTAATTTTTTCAACCCTTACAGATTTCCACAGTTTATTCTCTACATCTCACTGGTTACTAAATTTTGCTAACAACGTTTATTATGTTATGCTTTTTTTATTAGCTGAAAATGCCAGGTCTGGTGAAAAAGAACACCAGTTAGCAGACAGGATACTTGATTTGACCGAGGTCAATGCCTCCCCTGATAGTACGATACGAGTCAATCAATGTTTTTAGATGGAAAAGCTTGTTTCTCAAAATAAATGGGTGAGAAGACAAATGAGCAATCTCCCTTGTCTCATGTCATTTTTTTTTTCCAATTTCAGCTATTGGTGATATTCTGTAGATCATTGTTCAAGAGGTTAAAGATGCATACATTGTAAAGAAAGTTGCACTACATGTAGAGTGAATTATCCAAGGAAGTCTGTGCTTGGGTTGGATCATTAAAATTTAGAGTGAAATTGGCCATTGTAAAGTAAAGATTTTAAGAGTTTAAATCTGTAACATGGTCTATCTTTTAGTTTGCTATGCACATACATATTTAATGTTCATAGATTCTGTTCACTTTTTCTGTATTGATAAGTACATGTATATTCTAGTACTGTGCATGCTTTGTATGTACACAGACACTTACTTGGTGTCTCCAGCAATTCTTCTAGGTCTTGTGACAAAATCTGTGCAGCTCGAGAAGCTTCCAGAGCCTGTTGAGCAGCTACAGACGCTGCGTCAGCTTGAAGGCGGGCATCTGCAGCACTGCCAGGGAGAGAGGAAAATCTAATAAACAGCTCTGCCAGGGAAAGACAAATGGAATTACTTTGCCAGAGTGAGAAACAGAACTGCGTGGCCAGAGAACAGAAACAGCTAGAAGATAAGACTGATGTGTCCTTCCAGTCATGGAGAAGAAGGCAAGTGCCAGCCACAGCAATAGAGAGACAAACTAATTGGCAATGCCATGAACAGTCACAGAACTCTGACAGAGCTGCCAAAGCACGACTTACACACATTGCACTGTCAGAAGCAACAGAAGAGGTACTTTATTTCCCTTAACATTGATAAAATGCCTCATTTCAAAGGTGCTTTAAAATAAGGATAAGCTTGTCTGAGCCAAATAATTTACTCAATGTGACAATGCAGCTTAATTTAATAAAGTAATAAATCATGTCTTGCAGAGATATTAAATACTCAGAGGCCAGAAGGTACAGGCCCCAAAGCAAAAGCTTTCTCTACATTAAGTAACACATTAAGTAGAATTGTGCATCTTTCAGGACACATTCCAAACCATGTAGGGACTGCTATCTGTATTTAACATGCCTGCACTTATTGGTCTTGATCAACTTCTGTAGACTACAGCAATCACCAGCATAACATGATATGATGTCTTTCAGTCTAAACAACCATTTCTTTAGGCTGGGGTCAGTTAGTAAACAATCAGAAATTATGTATTACACAGGATGTTGTCACTGCATTTATTCTGCTGTGTGTTCTGAGGTTATTATAAATTAAACTGATACAGTATATATACTACCATGTGCTCTGTGGGCATTATATATGAAATTTGCACTGGATTTATCATGCCATGTGCTCCGGTATATTACACAGGAAACTGGTCCTGGGATACAATGAAGGAAACTGCATAGTAAATATCTTTAATAGCCTCCCCAACACAAAAATCACCCTCTGTCCATTCAGAACATAAACAAATCTGCTCAATGTGTGATTGGTTGTTGCATTTACCCAATTTCCCTCCTCTTTCCGGGTAAAGTAGAATAACTTGTTAGTATCACTAGACCAGGGGTCCCCAACCTTTTTTTACCCGTGAGCCAAATTCAAATGTAAAAAGAGTTGGAGAGCAACACAAGCATAAAATAGTCCCTTAGGGGTGCCAAATAAGGGCTGTGATTGGCTATTTGGTTGCCCCTTTGTGGACTGGCAACCTAAAAGAGGCTCTACTTGGTACTATACTTAGTTTTTATGCAATTAAACTTGCTTCCAAGCCTGGAATTCAAAAATAAGCATCTGCTCTGAAGACACAGAGAGCAACATCCAAGGGGTTGGAGAGCAACATGTTGCTCGCGAGCTACTGGTTGGGGATCACTGCACTAGACCATAAAGCAAGTTATGTTTGTGTGTTTGGAAATGTGCCTACTTCTCCAATAAAGAGAGCTCAGTGTACTAGCATTTCAGCAGGCACCCCTGAAGGAGGCAGCGTTGTGCTTACTGTAAACCTGCAGAAGGCACATTGCCCCAATAAAAGGTATTGTTGGAGGTGAGAAGTGCTTCTCTGCTTTTTTATTGTATCCTTGAATATCTCAACTAGTTACACTGCACTTTACTAAGAGTTATCCAGATGAGGTGCAAGAAAAGCTTAAAGGAAAACTATACACCCCCCCCCCACGAACAATGTAGGCCTCTATAAAAATATACTGCATAAAACAGCTCATATGTAAAACCCCGCTTCATGTAGATAAACCATTTTCATAATAATATACATTTATAGTAGTATGTACCATTGGGTAATCATAAATAGAAAATTGCCATTTTAAAAAATAAGGGCCGAACCCTGGGATCAGTGGCGTAACTAGATATTACTAGGCCCTACAGCAAATTATTTTTCAGGCCCCCAAAATGTTTAGAGGTTGACTGGTTTTACCAGTGTTTATTGAAATTGCATATGAGTTAGGGCCTCATGGGGATGCAGGGTCTGCTTCCTCCATAGTTACGCCCCTGCCTGGGGTCCTACGATTCATGGTGCACACAAACAAACCATACATGTTAGGTCACATGAGCCAATTAATAGACAGAGTTCTGTCTTTTGCTTCCACACTTCTTCAGTTAGAGTTGAAGTATTTCTGGTCAGGTGATCTCTGAGGCAGCACACAGACCATCACGAAATGGTGGCTCAAGGCAAGAGATGTAAAAGGGCAAGATTTACTTAAATATATATACCAGTTTGGTAAGATTCTTTAATATGCCACTTAATTTGCTTAATTATACGTTTTGGGTGTATAGTTTTCCTTTAAACTGTGCTGTGGTACAGTGTGAGACATTTCAATGACCAGTGGTAAAACCCCAGAGACATTAAGGGAGAGAGCAAATAAAAGGACACCGGACAGGGACACATACACTGTAAGATATTAATGTGACAGAGTAATAAAGGAGCACCTGCATGCCGCAGCCAAGCACTTATACTAAGAATAGTAACCCAGTTCAGCTGATGAGATTTCCATACAAAAAGTCAGATCCAATTTTACAATGTATTTTCCTCCAAAAATCATATCGGATCATGTTACATGTAAAAAAAAAAAAAAACCACATGATGCAAACTAGGCCGGCAATAAAAAAGTCCATTATATTGCAAAATATTTTTCATTATTTGCACATAAAACCTAATTTACAAGAGGATTACAAATTGTAAACATATAGCTAGCTTGTCTGTTGCAGGCTGATCAAAACTTTGCTTGGTTTTAACACCACAAGCACATTTACATACTAGTATAGTTATAAGTTGGCAGGGCAATGTCACACAAAGAAACACATACAGTCTGATCATAAATGGATCAAGATTAGCTTGTATACTAGGCCCCTGATTACATTATTGTCTGCAGTCCTATCTGTGTCTATTATGAATAACAGACTAAGGGGCAGATTTACTCAAGGGCGAAATGGCCAATTCGCTAGTGTTACCGCCCACAGGGTCATCGCTAATTTACTAACGGGCGCAGGCGTCACTTCACTAGCGAAAGTGATAGACTTTATCGGTCATTTGCACTCTATCGACAGGCGACAATTCCATCTGGCGAATGGACGTAACTCCGCAAATTCAATGAAATGCAGATTTTACTGAATGTTACCTCTTTCACCAGACTTGCCTTCACCAGCTCAGACCAGGAGAAGTGCATTGGAGTGCATAAATCTTCCTCAATTTTTTGTTACTTACATCATATTTTTTAGTGGAAAAAGCTTCCAAAAGTCCAAAAAATGCTGGCGTCTTTTACTTTTTTCAGAGTGATAGCCTGGAAAAGTCCTTAAATTTTTTTTTGGGTAACCGGCTTCCCCCATACATTTTATAAAATGTGGAACATTAACTATACAGTGGGCTCATGTGTAGGACATTATAACAACTCTATTTTCATTTTTAAGGTTCCCTGGACTTGTGTAATGTAATGTATTTGCTGCAACATATACGTCCATTCAACTTTAAATTTCCCGCCGTATGCAAATTAATCTGAGCGCAAGACCTCTAGCAAATTTGTGCTAGGCAGAAATGAACTCTAGTGCATCTTCGCTTTCAATTGCTTGCATTGCCGAAGTAACGCTAGCGAAATATCGCCATCGTTCGGCACCCACAATGAAACGCTGGATTCCAGTGAATTAGTGTTGTCTAAGCAGATAGGTGCGAAGTGGTCGCTGGTGAATTTTCGCCCTCCGGTAAATCTGCCCCTAAATGACAACTGAGTGACTAATATGGATTACACTGCTTGTTTAAATAAAACCTGAAAGCCTATGAAGCACAAGGCATTTTTGGCCACCATGTAGCAGCAGTCAAAGTGCCCTATTCCCTATAATCACTTCTGATAGAAAACTATGATGTACATGTTCCCTAAAGCAGAAGTGGGTTGACAGGGAAAGGTGGTCAGCCTGTCCATATCTGCAGCATTTTTCCCATACACCTCTATTGGAATCAGCGAAAGTCATTAAATTTCAGCATTTACTGTATTCTGACTGAGCAAAGCAGCAGCCAGAACACCCTAAGTGCTATTAGCATAAAGGACTCATTTATTAATACATCTTACATCTCTCTTGTGCAGTCGCCAATTGCAAACAGGAACCATCAGTTACAGATAGCAACCAATCATGCTGTAAAACTAAAGCAAAGAACTGATGGTTGTTATAAGGTAACTGGTATGTTTATGGTTCCAGTGAATGCAAACTTAATACTAACATATACAATGACATTTTTGATAATTTTCTGGTTCCTACTTTGTAGCAATGTTTTCAGGGGAAGCCGTTTTCTTTATCAGCATGATAATGCCCTTCCTCGCATCATCTGTACAGAATAAGTATGGTGAGACAGGAGTAGAAGAACTTGACTGGCCTGCTTAAAGCCCTCATCTCAATCCAACTGAACACCTGTGGGATGAGCTGAAGCACTGACTATAAGCCAGACCTTAGTGACAATCATTAGTGCCCAGTGCTACACTAATGCTTATGTGGCTAAAAAAGAAGCAAATCTCATCAATAATGTTCAACTGCCTAGTCAAGGATCATCAAGGCTATTATGGCAGCAGAAGGAGGACCAGAATCATATTAATATCACTGGATTTAAACAGGGCCGGATTTACATAGTGGGCGCTCCTAGGCCCACTACCGTTTGTCGCAATGGGGATTGGCACACTGGAAATTTAAAAAAATGATTGTATCTCCAGTGCATCCCCAGTGTTTTTGAACTGTGGCATGCCGCCCCCCCTAAAATCCTGCTGCCCTAGGCCCGGGCCTAGGTGGCCTTTCCACAAATCCGGGCCTGGATTTAAAAGTACATGTTGGACAAGCAGGTAATCAGACATTTTTTGGCCACAGAGAGCTAAAAGTAGTAGCATCAGTAAGGGTTAATTCTCACTGACTGTAAGGGGAGGCATCTTTAGTAACCCTAACTCCAACTTTACCCAGCAATTGTTGTTTTTGAAGGTTGAGAGACCTTTGCACACTCCATAACCATTTATCCAATCATCCTGCCGGTCCCCCATGTAACAACCGCCATCTGAAAACCCAAATGTTCCTCCACTGAACATGCATGGACTGGTCTCACATGTATTGGATAGTCCACAAAAAGATGTTCCCGAATAAATTACCTTCCCTGTACAACAAGCATCTTTTGCTCTTCCCCTGCAGTTCACTCATTCATGACTGACACAATGTATCTCTTTCATAGGAGCCCAAACAATGTTTTTTTTAGGCTTCCCTGCAATTTTTTCTTGCTTCATCCCAGAATTCCTTCTCTATTTTCTCTTTATAATGGACTGTTTAAAAAGGTTTGCAAAAGGAAAAAGCATAACGATAATGAAATATTTTATATAGAACACACAATATGAAGTCACAAGCAGTAACGCTAAACCTAGTGTATTTTGGTTTGGTTTGGTGCACATTGCCTCCTAATCTGGACTAAAATATTTGGGTGGCAGCTCTTACAACTGGTAAACAGAGAGTGCAAGTAACATATCCTTTACAATGGGTCTGCCATAGTCTCTTACCTGGCCACTGCCATTTCCTGTTTCTGTCTGGCAGTACCCTCTGCTCTTCTTGCAGCTTCTACTGCTCTCTCCACCTTCTCTCGACCTTTGCCCCTTCTTAGTGGGAACAGACTTTTAACTTTGCCACTGGTCAGTGTATTCATCTTATACTTTCCCTCTTCTCGTGAGCCATCAGGAAAGGTTGTCCTACCATAACCATGTCGACGGTTCCTCAGCCATTCTCCCTCATAGCAGAGTCCATTAGACCTGCGGCTGACACCATACCCAGTGCGTCGATCACTTCTCCACTCCCCTGCATATATCTCGGTCTCCCAGGCAGCTATTGGCAACTCTGGATCTGTGTCTGCCACACTTGCACTGGAGCCATCTTGACTGGCACTTGATCCAAAAGAACCCCCAGCACCCCTTGTCTCACTTCGAAGGGAACTACGCTGGCTATCTCGACCATTTGAGGGAGTCTTATTATCAGATCCACGATGTAATCGAAAACCACTTAGAATGATAGAGCGTGAAAAGAAGAAGCTCCTTTTTTTGGGCTTTCCACCTCCATGGGATTCTGAACCTACCCCTCTGACTTTCAAGACAAATCCCCCTCGGGATCCAGAGGCTGGGCTTCCTGGAAGAAGACTAGTAACAGTGGGGCAGTGGGTACTGGGGGATTGAGGCAAAGAGCTAAGTGTTGGTGTACGAGGGGAACGTAAGAGGGCAGCCTGATGGTAGGGAACACTTTGACGCACTCCATAACCATGGCGCTTACCAGATTGCCATTGTCCTTGATATGTACCTATTTGGAAACAGTGAAAAGAAAAGAAAGGAATTTGCCACATTTCCATCTTTTAATATATATAGGGGGAAATGTAATAAAATTTGCAAAGAGCAAAATTTCGCGAATAAAAATTCACCTGTCACAATGTAATATTCTTTATTAGGCTTTTATTGCAATGCGAATCTTAATTGCGCATTGTGAACCTTTAACACCTGCTCTGGAGTTTCGTTAAATATTTTGTGGGAAAAAATGGTTTGTGATTGCAAAATGTTATTACATACACTGCAAAATTCTCAAACTTTGCAAGTAAGTCATTGAGGTCTTAATCAGTCAAAAATGGAGCAAACATGGTCGCTAACGGCCGGAAGCCTTTTTGGAAATGTTTTTTGCGATAACGAAGCATATATATTTATTAGGGATGCACCGAATCCACTATTTTGGATTCGGCCGAACCCCCGAATACTTCGCTAGAGATTCAGCCGAATACCGAACCGAATCTGAATATGCAAATTAGGGGTGGGAAGGGGAAAACATTTTTTACTTCCTTGTTTTGTGACATAATGTCATGCGATTTCCCTCCTCGCCCCTAATCCAAATCCTGCTGAAAAAGACCAAATCCTAGCCGAATCCCGAACCGAATCCTGGATTCGGTGCATCCCTAATATTTATATATATATAGTAGTATAGTAATATATAAATTTAATTGATATTTAAAGCAGTAGCTGTCACTTGCACACACATTTTCTGCACTCACTGCTGGTTCTGACATTTAAAACAATGTAGCAGCATAGCAATAAAGTTGGTTTTCCAGCTGCCATTTTACCAAACGTAATTTAAGTGATTATACATTATTTTACCTATCTGTGTTACTTACCTCCATCTGAGTACGTTTCCACCCCATATCCATCCTGCTGTCCATCTGTCCATAGTCCATCGTATTTTGCTCCAGACAGACTCTCTCTCATGCCAAGCCTCCCCTTCAAACCATGAGTCCATTCGCCCCTGTACAGCCAGCGTCCTTTATGCTCTTCGCCAAGTCCATTCTTCTTGCCCTGGTCCCAGTATCCACGATATGTGTTTCCACTTGGCCAGGTGTAAACTCCCAGGGACTCAAAACCATTACTCCAGAGGCCACTGTATTCCCCCTGTCTTGTAGGACCTTTGCACACTCCATAACCATGTGCCCGACCATCCTGCCAGTCCCCCATGTAACAACCTCCATCTGAAAACCCAAATGTCCCTCCGCTGAACATGCATGAGCCGGTCTCACATCTATTGGATAGTCCACCAGGATGTTCCCCAATTACCTGCCCTGTACATCAAGCATCTTTATTCTTCCCCTGAAGTTCACACATTCAAGACTGACATAATGAAGAAAATGTATTGAAGTTCATTGGACGCAAGTCATGGCAAGACTAATATTTGTCGATTGGAATATATCTCTTTTTTAGGAGCACCAACAATGTCTTTTTAGGCTTTCCTGCAATTGCTCTTGTTGCTTCCAGAATTCCTTTGAAAGTTTCTCTTTACAACTGGCTGCTAAAAAAGTCTATTCCAAGCTGTAGCTGCAGGTTTACCTTTTCTAAGCCATCTATCATAAGGTGCCTTGGATTTGCCTTCCAGACATTCTCTGAAAGTCACTATTCCAGACTTTATGACTTTCACTGGATCACTGGATATTTCTCGTGGAGTATCTAAAATAGCATTGAACTATTCAGAAAAAAAACATGACATATATATTGAAAAAAGGAAACCTAATAGAGTACATATACACAATCACATAGGCAAATATTTATTGTCTGAATAATAAGTTGATGGCAGGTGATGTGTTTATGTGATTACAGGTGCTACTGTGTAATTGTCTACCCATTATTTATTAAATCACAATTAACAACTGGCCTTTAAATGTATTTAAATTTGGATCTTTGCATGCATAAGTAAACATAAAATCGACAACTTGCAATTCTGTTTACAATAAACAGCAAAATATGCAGTCTCACTGTAATTAAAATGAAATGATTCCTATTTTTACATATTGGTACCTGTAATCACAGTTATGCCTTTCCCCAGATAAACAAATAAATACCATAAAAACTAGCTATAGGTTAAAATGGATAAATGCGGGTATATAACATGTATTAATATAAATGCAGACACTGACAAAAAATGTGTGTATGAAAAAACATATATGAACAGCATATCCCAACGGGTACATTACACATCTGCACACACAGCTGGACAATATAGAAATGCATGCGGCACAGGAACAAAATTACAGCGCTTTGAAAAATCCTTCTATTCCAAGCAACAAAGATAAATGAATGAAAACAACACAATGCATAACATTTGGGCAGCAGATGAATAAAAGGGAGATCTTTCCTTGTACAGATTCTAAACAAATACTCACACACACATGTAGCGATAGACACGACAACATCAGAATCTGCTCCCATAACTCGTACTCACCTAACAGTTGATATAGATGCAGGCTGCAAAAGCTGAAGGGGGTGGAGGTTTTCAAAGGATAGGAGTGATGATACTGGTAGGCTAGAATAGGAATTGAGGGTTGTTAAATGTTTTAAGGGAGCAGAGGGCTGGAGGGGTGGTTTGGAAAGGCTGCATTTATGTTAAGTTGGAGGGCTGGGAAACAAGGAATATTGGGGTGGAGGCTTCAGCAGGGGTGTTCAAACCAGTGAATGGTTTTAACAGGAAACAGGGTAGGAGTATATCATTCTATAGAAATGAGTGTATTAGACAGAGGTGCTTGGTTACAACGTGTAGAAGTGTGTAGATATGAATTGAATCCTTTGGGGAGGTGTTGAGGGAGTGGTTGCACAGGGTGGGTATGGCAGTAAAGAAAAGCAAGGGATGGGGATATACCTGGGGAGGGAGTTGGATGGTATGTAGGTGTGATAGGTATACAGGGGGGAGTGCTTCTGTGCAAATAGAGCGGGGGGGTGCTTGTGCTGTGAGAGAGTTGCATAGGGGTGGAGTATAGTAAAAGATGGAGCACTGGGAGGACAAATTTGCATGGGGGTGGGTCTGAGGTGGTATACAGAAACACAATACAGTTAACTTGTTAGTGCCCAGGAAGCTTAAATTTTAGACATAATAAATACCTGTCTAATCTCAAGCAGTGATATGTATAAATACGTGCTAGGTTCTATTTCCTGAATCTTTCTGTTAAATGTATATATTTATGCCTTATCACCTCCTTCAAATAGGTAAAACCCACAATGCATAAAAGCGTTCTACACTCTGTATAAATCTGTTCATTGCAAAGTCTTCCTTCCCTCCCTAGTAACATCCTTACTGCTGTGCCATGGATACAGTCACCATGGCAGCAAGAGGAGAAGAGAGGCTGGACCCATAGAAACAGTAACCATGGTGAAGAGCGCTGCAGAATCCTCCGCTATCATGTTACAAAAAAAAACATACACTCAAATACACATGCTGTCAGACATGCTACACATTCTGTGAAATGTTTTCCAAAAAAAGTGAAGGTAATAGTAATTGCTTAATAGTGTTAAAAACGTAGCAGTTCTACCATACAAGCCTGTGCAATAGGAGACTAATTTCCCTATAAATGAGAGACTGTCTAACAAATGAGTGCCAAGCACTGTGCTGTGTTTAACACTCCAAAGGCCAGGCTTAACAAAGGAAGCTTGCCCTTGACATACAATAAATTATACAGGCATAGGACCTGTAATCCGGAATGTTCAGGACCTGGGATTTTCCAGATAATGGATCTAATTTTGATCTTCATACCTTAAGTCTACTAAAAAATCATGTAAACATTAAATAAACCCAATAGACTGGTTTTGCTTCCAATAATGATTAATTATATCTTAGTTGAGATTAAGTACAAGGTACTGTTTTATTATTACAATGAAAAATACAGTATGTATTTTTTTTAATTTGGATTTATTTGATTATAATGGAGTCTATGGGAGACAGCCTTTCCATAATTTGAAACTTACTGGATAACAGCTTTCCAGATAAAAGATCCCATACCTGTACTAGAGATCTCTCTCTTTGACTATAGAAGTACGTTTCCACTGTACGGCAACATTATGACCTGCATATATACAGTATAAATGGATTAACTGAAAGTCTTTTGGACTCGTGTCTTATTTTTCAAAACTGACATGAACTTTGCATGAAAAAAAAAGTGAACCAATTTGTTTTGGAGGATAAGCAATTCATTATACTGTATCATCAGTGAAATTAATGGCTACTTTTCTATTATGCAGAGCTGCCAGCTGGAACACTAAGCTGTGATACTGACAGTGGCGGCTGCTGCTTTAAATGATGATAATAAATTATGTGAAAGGGGTTGTGAAATTCTGTCCCTGTGCCCTCCATTGGAGCTGAGCTGTAGTATGTTGCTGCATAATGGGTAGAAGTGCTTTATGACGGTTGCTGTCCTCCTCATATCTAGATTTGGGTTCCCTTTACAGATTCAGTTATACCATGATTTGCAAACAGATATTACATGTACATCCCAATTTAATGCAGCCGCAAAGGGCATACATAATAGCAAGCAATTAATTACTCTAACATACTGTAACAAAGACAAAAACATCTAGAAATAATATACACGTGTTGCACTAATGTTTGTTAGCTGTGCATGTTCAGTTCAGTTCAGTTGGTTTCAGATAGTTCGCCAGAAATAAAGACTTTTCTATAATAACTTTCTTGACTGTTTTTTTAATATTGAAGTGTAAAGTGTAGTTTTTCACCTTCTAAAGCTGCTCTGGGAGGGGGGGTCGCCGACCCTGTAAACTGTTCTAAATTGATACATTTAGTTGATACATTTCTTATCTTTGTCCCTGCTGAGCAGAATCCCTGAGTTTCATTTAGAGCAGAGACACACGCTGCTATTTCGGGAGATTTGTCGCCCAGCGACAAAGAGATTCTTCAGGCAACTAATCTTCTCGAACTGCCTTCCCGCCGGTTAGAATGTAAATCGGCAGCGGGATGGCACTCGGAAAGCTTTGTTTTCCGAAGTCACCTCACAAGGAAACTTCGGGCGACTTCGGAAAACCGAATCGATCCAAATGCCATCCCGCTGGCGATTTACATTCTAGCTGGCGGGAAGGCAGTTTGGGGAGATTAGTCGCCCCGAAGAAGAGATTTGTCGCCGGGCGACTAATTTCCCCGAATCTGGCTGTTTGTCTCTGCCTTAAAGGCAGCTGTTAGAATTGATACAATAGTTGCTAATACTCCAAAAATGCTGCTGAAAAATGTATCAACTAAGGGGCACATTTACTTAGCTCGAGTGAAGGAATAGAATAAAAAAAACTTTGAATTTCGAAGTATTTTTTTTGGCTACTTCGACCATCGAATTGGCTACTTCAACCTTCGACTACGACTTCAGCTACGAATCGAATGATTCAAAATTCGATAGTCTAAGTACTGTCTCTTTAAAAAAAACTTCGACCACCTAAAACCTACCGAGCATCAATGTTAGCCTATGGGGAAGGTCCCCATAGGCTTTCTAGCCAATTTGAGATCGAAGGAAAATCGTTTGATCGATGGATTAAAATGCTTTGAATCGTTCGATTAGAAGGATTTAATCTTTGATCCAATGATTATTCCTTTGATCGTTCGATCGAACGAATTGCGCTAAATCCTTCGACTTTGATATTCGAAGACAAAGGATTTAACTTCGAGGGTGAAATATCGAGGGTTAATTAACCCTCGATATTCGACCAATAGTAAATGTGCCCCTAGATGTTGCAAAATGGTAACAGTTCAGAATCTGCGCCTGGATTACTAAACTGCCAGACTGAAACACTAGAACATTAAAATTTAAACTTAGATTTTGGAAAAATCTAAGAAAAGATGGAAAGTAATTGAAAAAAGTGTTTATTTCTGGTGAACAATCTGAAAACAATTGAACTAAAAAAAGTGTTTGGAAAGTGAACAACCCCTTTAAGGCCCCCCCCACCCTAGCGGCAAAGACACATTAGGCACCTCAGGTCCCCCCCGCCCCAGCCGCAACCCCCCTCCACCCTGTCCCACATCTACCTTTTTTCTGCTCACAGCCACAACCGGGGGCCGGGAGGGAGGTCAGGGACAGCGCCAATAGCGTGCCTGAGCCTGTGTCCGACCCTGTGTGTGTATGTAGGTACCACATATAGTTTGTACACAAATGAGAGAGGGAATATTGCTCACGCCAGGCTTGAAAGGCATGTAGGTAGGCAACCAAGATAACGTGTTCAAGGACTTAAAGGAGAATTTAACCCTAAGATTGAATATGGGTAGAAATGCCATATTTTGCACACTTTATGATGGCATCACTGAAGAGAAAGTGTTGGCTTCACTGCCATTTGCATTCTGCAGCCACAAGTAATTTAATCACTTATTCATAAATACAATCATTTCTTTTTAAAGATTAGTGAATGGCTTTGCGTGCTATTGATCAAAACAGAGATTTAAAAAAAAAACAAATTGAGATTTTACTTACAAGCAATTAATACAGCATTAGCAACAAAAAAGCGTTGATCTGCACATGACTGACTACTGCTGTCATGGCTAAAGCTTTGTCATGAAATATGGCTAGACTGCTGATTGTTGACAAGAAGGATGAATTATTATTATACCCAGAAATAAGCTTTTCCCTGACACGTTTAATCAGATCTCATAATATTATACAGTATAACTGTGCTTAATATTTCAACATTTCCAGGCACTTACAAGTCTTCCTTATCTCTTGCATTTCACACATAATGTAGTTGTCTCTACTTACAGATACACTTCCTTTTACCTACTGTATAATGAACTATAACATTTCTTGCCTATATTTCTACTGTGGAATGCCATTTATGTTTCCTGATATATATTTGTAAAGTTGTTTATAAAATTGTTGCTAAACCATTGATGTTTTTTTATCATAATTTCCCCTTTCACCAGTAATGTTATTGCATAATGCTGGAAATTGTTTTATCTGCTGGTTTGTTTTTCAAGACAAATAGCAGCTAAATAAAGTATATATACAAAAAAGTGCTAGGATTCAGCCAGATCTTGGATTGGGTGCTTTCTTAAAGGGGCTGTTCACTTTTGAGTTAACTGTTAGTATGATGTAGAGAGTGATATTCTGAGACAATTTGAAATTGGTTTTCATTTTTTATTATTTGTGGTTTTTGTTATTCAGCTTTATATTCCACAGCTCTCCAGTTTGCAGTTTCAGCAATCTGGTTCATAGGGTCCAAATTACCCTAGTAACCATTCATTGTTTTGCAAAAAAGACTGGATTATGAATAGGAGAGGACCTGAATAGAAAGATAAGTAATAAAAGTAGCAATAAAAATAAATTTGTAGCCTTGCAGAGCATTTGTTTTTTATTAAAAAAAAAACCATTTGAAAGCTGGAAAGAGTCAGAAAAAAAGGCAAATAATTAAATTATAACAAATAAATAAATAATGAAGACCAATTGAAAAGCTGTTTAGAATTGGCTGTCCTATAAACTAAAAGTTAGCTGAAAGGTGAACCGCCCTTTTAATTAACATGGTAGCAGTCACTGACATGTTGGTTATAAATGATGAAGTGTCAGGTTTACTGACACGAAACGCGTTAGATGTGAATCCCCCCTCCTCAGCTATTTTAAAGCGCTCAATAAAGCCATTTATTTGATACTAACCTGCCAGACTCCGGTAATACTTTGAACAGCGCTACATAGCGATGACAGAAGTGTATGGTTATAAATGCAAGCTGCAGCTTTATTTTTGGGTGTATTAACCCGTTGCAAATACATGTACAGATATGGGATTCAATATCTGGAAACCCATTATTCAGAAAGCTCAAAATTATCGGAAGACCATGTCCTATAGACTCTATTTTAATCTAATAATTCAGATTTTTAAAAATGAATTCCTTTTGTGCTCTCTAATAATATAACAGAACCTTGTACTAGATCCTTAGTAATTGGTTAAAAAAATTAACACAAAAATGTTTAATAGGTAGGACTTTTGAAGGCTATCCTGCTTTAAAAAATGAAAAGACGCCAGCGTTTTTTTTACAACTTTTATGACTTTCCGGCATACAGGATATGATGTCACTGACATAACATTGAGGAGGATGTAGCTTCGTCTTATCAGTTCGCCTGGTCTAAGGTGGTGAAGGAAACTCTGGCGAAAGAGGTAACTTTTCTGTAAATTTTGCACTTTAGTGAATTTGCAGAGTAATAAAGAGAGAAAATTTGCCTGGAGATAGGGTGCGAAACTGTGCTAGCGACATTCTCTTTTGCTAGCGAATTGTCCTCTATGTCTGTTAGTTAATTGCCGTTGTCCCTGTGGATGAGATTTCTGGACAAATTGTCGGTAGCAACGGCCACTTTGCCCTTTAGTAAATCTGCACAATAGTGTGATGCACTGAATGTGTACTGTCTTTGCCTGCCTCACAGTGATTCTTATTCTCTGCATCCAGTCTATGCGTATTATACAAGAGTGACAACCACTAGGGAGCACTGTTTATATACGGCAGTAAAAACCATAATTTAAAGGGATACAATCATTTGTAGTAAAAATACAATACAAATTTCAAGATACCTCCACATTATTTTTGTGGCATAATAAAAACATTCATTGACTCCTCCAGTAAAAGGATCCCAACTGTCTGACTAAGCAGGATCTGCAGTCCGTATCTAAATCACAAAAGGCTTTATAGGGTAGGGAGATAAAAAAAATAGTTAAAGGGAAAAAGAAATACTCCACTTTATGACATGAGCTCATTCAGTTGAGCTTATGCAAAAAGGTTCAGATATTTTTGTTCTTTATACAGCACCAACACATTTACACAGTGCTTTACAGAGGCTATACATCATTCACAACAGTCCCTGCCCCAGGGGAGTTTAAAATGTAAGGTCCCTATCACATTAGCAGACACTATAGTCAACTTTAGCAAGAGCCAATTAACCTGTTTGTATGTTTTTTTATGTGGTAGGGTTAAAATGAAAACTAAATTATCAGGTTTTCTTTATTTTACAGTTTTGTAGCACATTGCAAAGGATGCTGGAACCTGTTATTCAGTGAAATCTGAATATGAGAGAATTCTGTTTTCTGCAATGAATTGCTTTTGTTTTTTCTGAAGAAATTGATTGCAGAAAATGTGAATTCCCTTTGATTTGCCTCCATTTTGAATGTATACAAACATAAATAGATCATAACTATTTTTCATAAAAATGTTCTTTTTCTAAATACAGTATGCTGCATTTCAGCCTATTCCTGGGGTGCCACAGATTAGGACACATGTGTGGCACAAAGGAGTGCAGTGCTTAGTTTGTGCCATTCCTGGTGCTACACCCAGTTTAGGGCTGGTGTTATGCTCTGCCAGATCATCACTGGAAGAACATGATTCAATAAAAGCAGAGTTGTCAAACTGGAGGCCCAAGGATCTCCAAGGCATTCTTATTGACTACCCAGAGCTCCAGAGGATTCTCTTCAACATCATTTTAATAAATTCTGTAGCGGATTAATGGTTGTTTGGGGTTCCAGGCCCAGATAAGGTCAAAATAAGCCAGGGTTTTGAAAAGAACAATTGCAAAAGAAAGCAATATTTTCTGAACACATTGTGCTAATGTGACATACAGTCTGAAACTACCTGTGCCTATTTTACTATGATGCAGTTTACTCTCTTGCTCAAAATGAACGTAATGAAGTGGGTTTATGCTGAAAATCTACAGTTTTTGTTATTTATTGAGCAATACAGGGAGACTGACCCCTATCCTTACTCCAAGAAGTCCATTATGTAGGTTAGTGCTGTCCAACTGGCTGCCCGGGGGCTGCCCCCCCTTCTGTGGCCCCCTCACACGAAAGTCTGCCTGCTATGTCTGTTTACCATGTGTAAGCTTTAAGAGGTATTACTACAGAGATTAACTGGCCCCTGTATTGTTTATACCTCAAATAATTGTTCACACCTGTAACACCTCTATTGTTCACACCCTAAAGCCCTGTACTATTTACACCTCAGGCCCAGACTCAAATTTACACACATTGTTTACACCTCATATGAAGGGGCACCAGCATTGTGTCACTGTATGTAGCACAATATGAGCTGTTTACCTTAGAGTGAGCCTGATAGGTTTCCCTGTTCCTGCTCTGCCTAATTTATGCTGCATGTGTGTGCCATACTCTACCTGCCCTATGCTCCCTGTGTGTGCCATACTCTGCCTGCCCTATGCTCCGTGTATGTGCTATACTCTACCTGCCCTATGCTCCCTGTGTGTGCCATACTCTGCCTGCCCTATGCTCCCTGTGTGTGCCATACTCTGCCTGTGCTAGGCTCCCTGGGTGTGCCATACTCTGCCTGTCCTAAGCTCCCTGGGTGTGTCATACTCTGCCTGTCCTATGCTCCTTAACTGCTACAGGGAGTGGTTAACCCCCACCATGAAGACAGACAATTCTGGCACTCGGTACCACAAAAGTTGGACAGCACTGATGTACGGGATTTATCGGAGTACTGACCAAACATGGAGTAGCTTTAGGATAGGGCCAGATGATACATTTTCTCCACAGGCAGAGAATCTGCTGCCCAGCTGCTCCCCTTCTCCTTGCAGGCAGGGTGGATTTTAGTGCGAAATGTTGCATTCTGCCCCGAAATCCTCATCTGCCTGCACCGAAGCGGAGACAATGCATCTGGTTCAGGCAGAACAGGAGTGAAGGAGCAGCGGATTCTCTGCAATTGTCTGTCCCTAACCTCAATTTCCTCAATTAGTCCAAAGATTACATTTAATAATTCAGATGCCCTTTTATCTGGTAGGATTCCTTTCTTTTTCTCTCTTTTTTTAGAGATGCATATTATTTCCCCGAAGTTTAATTAAAAGCAAAATATCAACACCACTAGTTTTTAGATATGTTTATCTACTGTATCCTACTGAAAAAACAGGAAAATGCTTTCCTAATGGCCAAAATGACAGCCTCCCCAAGGAATATCAGACTGTGGCTTGGTCAAATATCAGTCAGAAAGGTTGTAATATCCAATTAGGCAAGGACTACAGTCCTCTCTAGCAAAGCGTCCCATGTGATCAAATCATTGTACTTGTGAACATACGACTGGATCAGCCCAACTTGTTCACTCAGCAAAACAAGCAAAGAACCCGTTAGGCATACTCATAAAACATGCAAATGTTAGTATGTAAAACCAGCTTTGGATTGATAAATGTTATCATATTTGATGTTTATTATCACATTTTTACTATATGAAGATATTTTACTGTATATCGGCCCATACAGGTACCCTCTGTTGTGCTAGATTTACCCAGCAAAATACCTACTGTGATTGTATTTTTTGATTATAATTTCTGAATGATGTGCAAAAGTTGCCATTTGTAAAAAGTGGATGCTCCCAGAGAAATTAAACACTTCATGGGTAAAGGTTGAGTCATTGTTGTGGTAATTATATAGAACATTACTAAAAATGGGGGTTGGTTACAATCATAAAATTCTTCCTCAGAGACGAGAATGACTCCCTCCTGAAACTACAATTGTCTCCCCAGTGATATATGAGGCATCAGGGGAACACAGGAAAGAAACTGCTCCAGCACAGTCGTCAGGCTGCCCAATCCTGTGGAGAGAACAACAATGTAAGAGAGAACAGTCTCACTTGTAACTAAATCTACAGCGGTCACTGAGGGTTTAACCCTATAATGTAAAAATTAAACCACCTTTCAGGCTGTATCATTTAGAATTATCTAAAATCTATTATATATTAAAGGAGATGTAAACCCCCCCCCCTACAGCTAAAAATGCCGCCATTTTTCACCCACCACTGACTCCCCTCCCTGCATAGTGCTCTATTAGAAAAATTGGCCCCTCCAGCTGCACTGACTTACATGTGCATAGTAGCGCAGCATGTACATAGTAGCGCCATGTTCGGTAGCTTCCTGAAATTATCACTTTTGGTGCATAAGCAGTTGGAGGAGGAAAGCTCCATAGATTACCAAAAAGAGGATACCGAAGCTACAGAACATGGTGCCCCTGAGGTCCGCTGCACTACTCTTCACATATAGGTTAGTGCTGCTGGACGTAACACTTTTTCTAATAGAGCACTATGAGGGGGGTGAAGCAGGGAGGGGGCCAGTGGAAGGTGGCAAATGGAGGCTTTTAGCTGTAAGGGGGTTTACTTCTCCTTTAAAGACAACGGAGCTGACTCTACTAAAGATAACTCAAAAGAAAAAAAATATCTTTATATCTGTAGCAAAACAGTGTAGCATGACACCATGACAACACAGTGGAGAGGTTACAAAGAGTGATTCAAAGATTTAGGAAGAAAAAAGGACTGAAATAATATGTAAATAAAGGTTGCCATAAATGGGCAGATCCGATCGTTTGGAGAGGTTGTTAAACGAGCTGATCTTGCTTCGATATGGCCACCTTCAGTGGGCGATATAGGGTTGATCTGATCATAGGCACTAGGACCCAACACCAGGAATGCAGGCGGTCACTGCAAGGACCAGATCAACAAACCAATGCAGTCCTCAATCAGACAGGACTTTTAAACCTGCCCAATCAACATCTGGACATTTTTGCCAGATATAATTTGGGGGAAGCCTGTAGGAGGGCCTAATACACTGACCAATAAGCTACTGACTTGGTCTGTTGCAGTTTTTATCGGCCCGTATATGGCCATCTTAAGATGCTTTTGCCAGGGAAAATCTTCACAATACAGGTTATGATGACCCAACCCAGTAAGACAGGTCTTTCCAGTGGCTATGATGTCCTACACATGCTGGCAGAAGGCTCCCTACATGAACAGCTTTCCCAGCACCCCCTACCTTTTCACACTGCCCCACTGGAAAATAATCTTAAAATGTTGCTATACCTGCCAGAAAAAAATATGGTATTTGCTCTAAAATTGCATTAAATGACATGCCTTGTTTTGGGATGCTTTTCATCTGTGTGATATTGTTCTGGAAATGTAGATAAGTATTTAATAATGTAAAGAAACTACATAGTAAAAGGGAATTTTCACTCTGTACAACACTTTAGTTGTAGGCCAAACATTGTAGCACTAGATGGAGCTACATTCCAATATTAGCGTTAACACTAACTTTCTAAGCAAAATTCAGACAGCATGGTACACCAAAAATCAATTTAACTTATTTAGGACCTGGATTGTGGACACAAAGAAGAATACATTTTGGCCATAGTCATCTTGCCAGGCATAGAGCAGCGTAAAACTCGCCTGTACAGATGTCCTTTGTTTATAGTTCATGTCATGGATATTTACAAATTTGTTGTAGCATAATTTTGGGCAGGTAAACATAAACTAAACAAGTGTTATGGTTCCTTTTATCTGATACATAAATAAACTTGTTTGATGATAAACCCACATGTAGACTTATATAAAGTCTCCACTGTTTATACAAAAGTCCCACATGGGTTAGGAGGTTTAAGCTGGCCACACACTATAAAATGCACCCGTTTGGCAAGGATCTAGGCCCAATTTAGTCACCAACTGGCTAATATCATACGGTCCTCATCACAAGGGAAATAAACCTGCCTGATAGATATCTGGCAGATGTTAGATCCAATCAGCAGCTTATTGGCCTGTGTAGATACCAAATCGACGGCAAAATATTATCCGAGTAGCCAAACAAAGTGAAGATCTTCCCATTTATGGTCATCTAGCTAAACAATGCTTTAAGGTAATAAAGAGGCACAATATAAAGAATCAGCTAAAGGAGGTTGAATAACATAAAAAAATAAACAATTCAGCTTATCTCTTTTTTTCTAGATGACATATTTTCAATCTATCTTTTTAAGATGAACCTTACTTTTTATGCTTTTTAAATCTGTTAACTTTTCAGCTCCTTGCCACAGTTGGGTGTCAGATATTTATTTACAGTTGGATCCGATATATCTTATAGGGGGGCTTCCTTTCCTCGCAGATGAATTAGAGCTCACTCAAATAACTGATTCCAGTACAAACAAAATAACTACCTTTTGAACAAATTATGCATGTAGAGAGACATGATGTCTGGTAATTATAATAGAGTGAGCTCTAATACATTTTCTATGCAAAAGGAGCCCCCCTATAAGATTTATTAGATCTGACACTCGACTCCTGCATGAAGAGAGAATGAAGATAAACAGATGATGAGAGAGGAATAGTGAAGATTAACTTGATTATTTCAGAAACTGTACAGAATTTTTAAAGTGATTGTATGTAGAAGGTTTCTTATTTCAGTATGATGAAGCTTATATTAAATTTAAATTTTCACAATAGTTCAGTTCAGAAAGCATAAGGGTGATATACAAACATTTCAGGGTTTCACTCATACCTGCTAATACCCAGTGTGCTCATTAGATGTTCGCATACAGCCTCATTCTTCCAGAGCTGAAAAAAGACAACCCAAATGAAATGATGTAATGGTAAAATATTGTCATGAAATCATAACACACATCAAAACATTTTATCATGCTATGCCGAAATTAAACATTTACATTCCTTCTGTTACCAAACTAAAACTGGGTCATCACTGTGGCGGTATAGTTCAGACAACAAGATCTATCAGCTACAAAGCTTTTGCCACCTGACCTGTATCAGACTAAAAATAAGGCCAGATGACAGAACTGATAAAAACTGGGCACCTCAGTTTTAACAAATTCATTTACAAACCCAATATACCCCATATATATCTTACTCACTGCAGAGCTGAACTTGGTGCGGATGAGCCCGGGTGCTAGACAGTTCACTCGTATATTCAAAGGTGATAGTTCTGGGGCCAAAGCTTTGGTGAGGCCAAGTAAGGCAGTCTTACTGACACTGTATGGACCAAGGGTCTAAGAAAAAAAAGTTTAACCTTAATCTGTATTTAGCCAAATACAGCTAAATATTTACAAAGTGTGTGTGAAAGTAAAAGAAAAGACAGTGAAAAACTGAAAGGAATATAAAACAGAATAAAGCATCTTACTGGAAAGGGAGTGAAACCAGCAACCGATGAGACAATCACAATGCTGCCACCCCTGTGAATGAATGACAGGAATTTTGATAACAGTAGAGATATGAAGGAATGGTAGGAATTAACAAGTAGTAGTGATGAACCTAGTCCAAAATCCTCTTCTACATTTTGACCCACACATTATTCGATTCCCCTCAAATATAGGTATATAGATCTGCTCACTTCATTCTCATTACCCATTAGAGATATCATTTATAACCATTTCTCATTTTTTGTCTTTTTTTATTCCACTACTTACTTTCATTTTCCCTATCCAAAGTCATCATACTTACCCTCTTTCCTGCATTTTGGGTACAGCAAGTTTCACCAACAAGAATGTGGCCTTAACATTAACATCCAGAATCTGAAGGTACAATAATATATCTTTGGTAAAGTGGCTGAAACAGTAAATATAAAGGTGCAGGGCAAGTCAAGAGAATATCACCAGGTCTTTTTTACAATATCTGGTGGTGGTGGTGGGCAGTATAGGAGGGTTACGTCTTACCTTGTCCCACACTTCCTCATTAGATTCCAAGATACTTCCAGCAAATGGATTTACTGCTGCATTGGAAACCAGAATATCAATTCCTCCAAACCGCTGCACAGCCTAAAGAAAGATAGTAAATACAAAAAATTGAAATGTTACTATCTCCAAGAGGTCAGTTACAGACACATCTGGCTTTTTTCTGCAAAAGTTTTTCTGTACTTTTAAAACATTTCTTTGTCGCTTATGCCATTCCTTTCCATCACTGCGGACCGTGCATTATTCTAGCCCTCATATACACTACTTTGTCTTTAGTCCTCTCCTTTCTCTCTAGAATCCATTATGAGATGCAAACCATTCCATTCCAGGTACTTACTTCAGAGAGTTACCTCTAAACTACCAATGAAGAATCAATATTTGCAAAGTAGCACAGCACTCAAAATAAGAAAAGAATTAATCATATTCCCCCTTATTTATGAAATGACAAATAACACACTCACACACCCTTTATTCCTTTATTGCTGTTGGGTCTGTGATTCCTTTGGCAGCATAATTTAGGAGACAATTGCCCTTCTTGAGGTATAAATACAGTCAAATCATAATGTTTTTTAAGTTTTGAAGATTTGTTTAAAAAGCAACATCTATGACAGTTCCACTTTAAGATGAAAATAATAGACTTATATAAGGCCATAAAGAGAAGAGTAAACATTTCTCTTTCTCTCTCTTACCGTCTCTATAAGTTTCTCCCTGTCTTCTCTATTTCCAACATGGCAGACAGTTCCTTCCACCTCTAGACCCTCATTGCGCAGATCCTGCACTGCTCTGTCTACATTTTGTTGCTTGCGGCTGCTAAGTAGCACACGGGCACCATCATGGCCAAGCCGCCGAGCAATTGCTAAGCCAATCCTGAGATAAGAAGGTGAAAAGTATGTAAATATACTGTTAAGAGCACAAACTGTTCTATTAAATGAATTGGCAAGGTTAAGAATAAATGCAAACAAGATAGAGCTATAGTATCAACTATCTATACCGTACAAATTATCAAGCTAAATTATTATTTCATAAAGATACAAAGCACTTCTTCAAGAACTTGTTTGTAAATGCTCATGCTTGTGTGTTGCCAAATTGGTTAAATACAAAGGTTTAGCCTGAGGGCTAAATGGCTTGAAAAACAACAACATTGTACTGTACATATCCCCTTGTAGGAGAGGAAAACAGACTCATGACCTCACTCACTTCTGTAACAATGAATATTAGAACAGGAAAAAAATCCTTTTTATTAAAGTATAGGCCCCCACCAATTATGTATTTGCTGAAATTTATTTTACAAATCTCTGGGTTTCATCTTAGCCTTACTGAAAGGATTTTTCATTCATTTACAGTATAGTGTACTCTGCACATGCAGTTGTAATAAATGATATCTAAACATACAACTAAATAGAAGTCACTTTCTCATCAGTTTGGTCAGTAACTGTGGCTGAAGTACATTGTGGAGCTATATGTATGGTATCATCCTTACCCTTCTGTGGATGCGGTCACAAGTGCCACTTTCCCTTGCAATTTCTTTGGGGTCGTTACACCCCCTGCACTCTGCATTCTGCAGGCCCCTACTCTTGGAGATGGAAGGGAAAGACAGCGACGAAGAAGGTAAGGGCGAAACATGAGGCAGGATCAGTGACCTGTGCACCAGATACAGAAAGAGAGGTGGGGAGTGAGGGGCAAAGTGCATTGCAATTGCACACTATCACAACAACTCATTTGTGCACATCAGTAATGCCCTTCCTGCAGCTGTTGTGAAACTACAACTCCTGGCATCCTGCATTTGCCTGTCACATAGATTCTTGGAGTTGTAGTTTGCAGGTTAGACATTCATTTTGCACACGAATAAATATTTAAACAGTTATATGTTCCCATCTTCTAACACATGGACGACCTTGTTGCTTTCACTCAAGTGAGAAAGCAAACTGTCATGTACCCTTTCACACTGCTCACACACACACAAAAAGTGCAAGACGAATACACTGCTTTTTTTTTTTAGCTTTATCCTGCAAGCGTTCCCCACCCAAAAGCTATGAAAGTCAGGGTCAGTGTGAAGACACCATAACTTCTGTGTCCTTGGTGTCTTAACTAAAACTAGCTGTTATCCCTCATTTCCACAGCTCTGTATTCTGCCACCCCTCCCTTCACCTTGCTATGGTTTCTTCCTGTCAGCGTAAAAATGTATAAAAGCTCGCGAGCTCTCGGAATTACGTGTGGCAAGTTGTGCGCCCTCAGCTGGTGACTTCTTGAAAGTGACACGAAGCAAAATGATGGCGTTCGAGCAATTACAGCGGAAGCAGTGCAGGATTTAACGAGCTGTGTTTTTTCCCCTGGCGTTTGCTTGCTAGCAATTATCTGGCTGTTGGTAAAAGACTTGTAAAGGGAAGAAACAGCCAATACTGCTCTCTTCTTCTACTGCTCTCCTCTATCTACCTTTTAAGTATATATTTAGCGTTTATAATATTTAGATTTAAAGGGATTGTTCACCTTTAAATAACTTTTAGTGTGATGCAGAGGGTGAGATTCTGAGATAGTTTGCCATTCGTTTTCATTTTTTATTCAGCAGCTCTCTGGTTTGCAGTTTCAGCGATCTGGTTGCTAGGGTCCAAATTACCCTAGCAACCATGCATTGAATTGAATAAGAGACTGGAATATGAATAGAAGAGGGCCTGAATAGAAAGATGAGTAATAATAAGTAGCAATAACAATACATTTGTAGCCTTACAGAGCATTTGATTAGATGGTGTCAGTGACCCCCATTTGAAAGCTCAAAGGGTTTGAGAAGGCATATAATTAAAAAACTATATATATAAAAAAATAATAAAGACCAATTGAAAAGTTGCTTAGAACTGGCCATTCTAAAACATATTAAAAGTTCATTTAAAGGTGAACCACCCCTTTAAGTGTACAGTGTTAAAGTAAGTCATACATAGGCTGCAATGTTCTCATTTCATTTAGACTGGCAAATAAAAAAAAAAGTGTACTTTATAAAATCACATGGTAAAATCTGTGTGTTTGTGGGTCAGACTGAGTACAAAATTATGTTTTCAAGCAAAATTATTTGTGCACCCTGCAAATTGTTGTTGCACTGGATTCATAATTAGAGGGAACATTGCCTGTAATTCATTAGTTTGGTTTTTACTTTATACAGCTTTCCCACTGAGTCACTCTTTCTCCTATTAGTGAGCGAAAGGACACACCTAGCAGGATGGGCATATGTGCATGGAAAAAAAATGCCAACTGTGAGACCTAGCATCAAGGATGAATGAAACAAGTAGACTCCTAGGACGCTGTCTTTTGACAGTGTTCTAAAGAACGTAGCCAGCAACACCCCCCGATTGTCCCATTTTGAGCAGGATAGTCCCGATTTTGACAGCTCAACCCGGATTGTTACTAAAAAATGTCCCAACATTCTGTTTGATCTCCTGCACTGAACAGCCAGAAAAAGATACAAAGTTTCTAATTTAAAGGGGAGGTTTACCTTCAAGATAACTTTTAGTATGTTATAGAATGGCAAATTCTAAGTAACTTTTCAATTGGTCTTCATTATTTATTTTGTATAGTTTTTAAATTATTTGCCTTCTTCTTCTGACTCTATCCAGCTTTCAAATGAGGGTCACTGACCCCATCTAAAAACAAATGCTCTGCAAGGCTACACATGTATTGTTATTGCTACTTCTTATTACTCAGCTTTCTATTCAGACCCTCCCCTAATATTCCATATTCTCATTCAAATCAATGCATGGTTGCTAGGTTAAATTGGACCCTAGCAACCAGATTGCTGACATTGCAAACAGGAGAACTGCTGAATAAAAAGTTAAATAAGTAAAAAACTAAAAAAAATGAAAATCAATTGCAAATTGTCACATAATATCACTCTCTACATCATACTAAAACGTTAACACAAAGGTTTAACAATTTAACATAAGCAGGTCTCTTGGGGAAACTGTAACTAGGAGTTAAAAGGAGAATTCAACTCTGAAATAAAAATCCCTACCCTACATAGACCCCCTCCCTCCTTCCCCCCCCCCCCAGGCCAATGCCCCTAACTTTTTACTTACCCGTCAGTGAAGATTCAGGCATCAGAGTTCACAGGCACCATCTTCTTCTCTTCGGAAATCTTCGGAATGAGATTGGCGTGGCAGCGCATGCAAAGTTCGATCAACTTTCTGTTTCACAACAACTGCGCATGCGCTGAAACTCTCATTACAAAGATTACCAAAGCGGATGAAGATGGCGCCCATGAACTCCGATGTCTGAATCTGCACCAATGAGTAAGTAAAACGTTAGGGGCATTTCCCCAGGGTAACATTTAGGCTGGGGGGAGGAGGGAGGGGTGTCTATGTAGGGTAGGGGGTTAGAGGTTTTTTAACTTTAGGGTTGAAGTGAAAATCACTTTCATTAGCAAAACTGTAATAACACATTAAAACCACAGAATTGTGTTCAAACTTTCATAAACTTACAAATTCTGTAAACTGAACATGGTAATTAGGGGTGTGGCCACAAATGGGCGTGGTCTCTCTTTCTATTTCCAAAATGTTGGGGGTTATATATTATTACATTGATCTATATGTTTGTTTTGTTGGAAGCTGTTTATATTAAGAAATATATTAGGGATGCACTGAATCCACTATTTTGGATTCGGCCAAACCCCCCCCCCCGAATCCTTCGCGAATGATTCGGCCAAATACCGAACCGAATCCGAACCCTAATTTGCATATGCTAATAAGGGGTAAGAAAGGGGAAACATTTTTTACTTCCTTGTTTTGTGACAAAAAGTCATGAGATTTCCCTCCTCGTCCCTAATTTGCATGTGCAAATTAGGATTCGGATTCGGTTCGGCCGAATCTGAATCCTGCTGAAAAAGGCTGAATCCTGGCCGAATCCCGAACCGAATCCTGGATTCGGTGCATCCCTAAAATATATTATTGACAATCTCATGGATTGGGGTTGCCACCTTTTCTGGAAAAAAATATAAAAAATATATATAAAATATATTTTTATAGTTTTTCCCTATGAATAACATTGACACCAAGCAACATTTTTACTGGCCAGGTGACAACCCGTCCCTAGCTAAGAGTGATGTTGCAAACATTGCACTTACACCCACCTCTCCCCACAGCAACACCCACCGCTCCCCAGAGCTTTTAGTCACATTTATGGTATGGTGTTCACATACTCAGTTGCAGCAGGACATCAAAGCAAAAACAACATAAAGTAATTAATACATACTGCTTCATATTAAACCGCAAATTTACTTGTGGATAAGCTTTTTATTTATATGAAGACTTGGATTATGTTTCTGCTGATATTTCTGTTAATAATCAAACATATAAGTATCCTTTTTTTACTTAGAGATAGCTAAATGTCCTTTTGTTCTCCCTCCCACAGTGTTAAAAAAACCTGTACAAATCTTTATTAAAGAGGTTGTTCACCTTTGAGAAAACTTTTAATATGACATAGAGAGTGATATTCTGAGATAATCTAATGAGATCAGGTAACTAGGGCCCAAATTACCCTAGCAACCATGCATTGATTTGACTAAGAGACATATATGAATAGGAGAGAGTCGGAATAGAAGGATCAATAATAAAAAGTAGCAATGACAATACATTTGTAGCCTTACAGAGCAATTGTTTTTTTTTAGAAGGGGGACAGCAATGCCCATTTGAAAGCTGCAAAGAATCAGAAGAAAAAAAACTATGAAAAATAAATATTGCAAACCAATTGAAAAGTTGCTTAAAATTGTTCATTCTATAACATAATAAAATTTACTTTTAAGGTGAACCACCCCTTTAAATACAACAAAGTTTCTATTAAAACCTCCATTTCTTGTATTCTTTTTTTACATGTTGCAATTGATTGCTTTGTATTTTGTTACAGCTAGTTTTAAGAATATCCACAAAACACATCAGATCTAAGCACAATGGGCAGTTCATACGTTTCCATTTCACACAGTTTTGCTGTATTTATTTGGTAAATAAACAATATATATGAACGATAGGTTTTTTCCTTGTAAAGGGATTAGCCACTGTATTTTTTAGGGAATCAGTATACCAGTTTGCATGGCAAAAAATGCACTGGCCCTAAAGACAGAAATGGAAATCACTTATGTGTTGGGCTAGTTAGGGTTAATGACAGCTCTTTAGCTCTGTCCTTGAAAACAAATGTCTTGTTCTGCAGGTCTTTATTGTGCTGAAGGAGCACTGCACAATAATCTACAGTTCTCTCAGGGAACAGGGAAGTCCTCAGTTGCCGTGCAACTTCAGGCGTGTCACTATTTTTCAGGAAGTGAGGTGCTGTCATAAAGTGATCCAGGTGAGAAGCAGGTGTAAGAGTCAGAGCAAGAAAGAACGAAAGAGAAAAATTAACTATTAGAAGGGGATACTAAAGGAACAAGTGGGTATGTGTTTTCTGGGAAGCAGAGCTTCTTAAAATATGTTTTACATCTGTGATTTTCTGTTTTAACATATGTAGTAACAGGTGAAAAAGACATTGAGTTCAACCTTTTGTATTTATTTATATTTATAGTACAATGGGCCCTCCATTAAAGCTGCATGAGCTGATCCGAGCGATCCGCAGTGTGAAAACACAGAGTGAAGAGCGAGAGGTGATCCAGCGAGAGTGTGCCGATATACGTTCTTCTTTTCGGGATGAGGACTCATTGTACCGGGGCCGGAGCCTGGCCAAATTACTTTATGTTCATATGCTGGGGTATCCTGCACATTTTGGACAGGTATGTGGGTTGATTGAGTGGCAGGCCCGTACTGGCAATCTGTGGGTTCTGGCAAATGCCAGAGGGGCTGCTGTAAGGTGTCATAGAAAGTCAGTATTTAGTGGGCTGGTGAGGGCTGTTTGGGCCTCTGTGTGGGCTGATTTGGCCTCTGCGTACCTGAAATGCCAGGGCCTATTTTTATTCTCAGCCCAGACTTGTTGAGTGGTAATTCTTGTGGGATAGGAACATTAATATTTTTAGTAGCAAACTCTCTTATAAATGTAAAATAATTCATGTTATCTTTTAGGAGATCTGTGGTGTCAGGTTTCACTATTTACAGGCTTATGAAGAAAGGATAGTTGCACACAGAGTGTTTTCTCTCCAGCATACATCAGCCAGGAAAGTGCATTAAATAACTCCTAATTTCAGTGGGGCTGTCCTGATACCACTGGTACTGAAAACTGCTTGTTTTGGTGGTGTCAGGTGGTTCCCACTGAGGTGACTGGGAGGTGTCAGATTTCAGCAAAACTCAGTATATGAAGTGTCATCAAGTACAGCGCCATGAGTGCAACAGAGCCCTGTGATCTGCCACAGACAGGCAGTGAGAACAGGACCCGCTGCATCTTTCACCTTTTGGCACCCCTAGATTGAGCGTCTGAAAAACACACAAGCTAGATGGCCCATGTTTTACTCCCAGTCTGCCTCTCGTGAATACGGTGTTACTAAAAGCAAGTAGTGATGTATCTATTGGAGAGAAGCAGGCCATTCTGGCGTACAAAGATATGTGCCTATGGTGCTACATGCAGACGGTGCAAAAAACATGGCAGTTTTCACCTTTACATCATGTATTTCTTAAATGAGTCCCACAGTGTAATTATCACGATAAAATAGCTTTTCAAAGTTGGAACAAGCTAATAAATGTAGATATGTGCAGAAGCTCAGCTTTATATTGTTATGAAGAGAGTCTAGGCATTTCCTAGGCAAGCTTATATGTTGAATAGAACGAAAGGAACGAGAAACTGTGTTCAGCACCACATATACATAAAGTGAATACTTAGAATTGTTCTTTGACTGCTGTTGTCTACGTTATTTCCTATTATAAAAAATGAATTTATGGCCATTTAATGTATCCATTAATGCTAGATGGAGTGTTTGAAGCTGATTGCATCTTCGAAGTTCACTGACAAACGTATTGGATACCTTGGTGCAATGATGTTATTGGATGAGAGGCAGGATGCTCACTTATTGATAACCAATAGTATGAAAAGGTGAGAATGTGAAAAAAAGTCCATTATATAACCACTGATCCAATAAATGTAAGAAACGTACAGGATCTGTGCATCTGAAAAAATACCATTCCTGCAGGTCTGCTGATATTGCATGGCTCTGTGCAGCTAACCTGAAACTTTAGCACAGATAGACTCCTTGAAATCTTTAACAGAATTTCTACTATTCATATTTCTATCTTCTTTACAAATAAGAATGTTTAAGAAATGTATTTGCTTATCTACTACATTTCATAACTGATGGTCTTATACTTGAGATTCTTAACTATACAACCCACAGAATCTGGAAACAAGTTGTTTTCTTTTTCTGTTGTAATGTCCTTTCAATCTGGATATTGCCAAATAAACCTTGGCTTCATCTATCTAGATAGCCTTTTTTTATTTATAAATTATAGTGTCACATTTCCTCACTCAAGTTCTTTATTACAATAATTATTATTAGGGATCTGGAACATAGCTCCCCAGTGGTTCAGGGGCTGGCTCTTTGCACTCTGGCCTGCCTGGGATCAACAGAGATGTGTCGAGATCTGGCTGGGGAGGTAGAACACTTACTGCAAAACTCCACTGGTCATGTTAAAAAAAAGGTAAAAGAAGAAAAGAGGGAAAGGGATAGGAAATGTTAGATTTTTAAGTAAATTAATTTATTCTTCTTTCGTTGATCCTGCATTACCCCAAATGTATCCATCAGGCAGTATTATGTGCTGTGCATATCATCAGGAAGGTTCCAGAATTGGTGGAAATGTTTGTCCCAGTCAGTGAGGAGTTGCTCGGAGAGAAGAGGCATGGTAAGACTGGACTCAGTAAGAGACATTTAAGGGAACAGTGGCCGGGAAGTTATGAAGACACTGGGGACTGATTTCACAGAAACACTATGAAGAGAGAGATGAGTTAGGATAAAAATCATGGTCAAATTGGCATTAATCTTTTATCTCTGTTGGCTTGATGACAATTTAGAGTCACTTAAATGACATGTATTCTGTCCATGGTTCATTGGGTGCACAGGGTGCATAAGGTGACAAGCTGCAAAAGTAGTGCAGACAATGCATAATAGGACACATATTTAATGCACTCGACACAAAGGTATAAAGGTATATCATGTGGATGAAGAGAGGAGGCAGGGTGAATGATAAGACTCATGATCCCTTTGTAATATTACATCCATATGGAAGGAGTTATTTAAGTAGTAATACCAAATGGTCAGTTTAGTTAGAAGAAAGTAAGTCAGCACTAAACTGAATACACACAATACACAATATTTAGGAGAGGCACTACAGACAAAGAATACCAAGTGTAAAGCCAGTTAAGGGGAAGACAAGCATATTGCAATTGAGAAAAACAATGTATTACTCGAGCATAGTTTTTCTGATTATTTACTCTGGGAGTATTTTCAGGTGTGCTTTATGGAGCCGTTCTGCTGGTCACAGAGATCTGTCAAAGACAACCAGAGGCCTGTAAACGTTTCCGCAAGGTGAGGAATATCTATTTTCCCTCAATGTTGGAAATTTCATCCATTGGTAAATGTTCCTAGTTTAAGCCTCCAAAGGCTATCTAAAAATTATGGGATTTGTAATTTGAAAACTACCTTTAAATATATTGACTAGGCTTAAAAACTGCATCTAATCCACTCTCCTCTTATCTGAAACAGTCGCCATAGTAGACTATGTAGAAATATTTAGGGTACTTAAGCTAGTGATGACGGCAACCTTGGAGAAATATATTGTGGTTGAATACAAAATTTAATGGAATGACAGTATACTGTATTTCCAATCTGGGAAATGATGTTCCATGGTTGTGGGATTTGTAATTTGAAAACTACCTTTAAATATATTGACTAGGCTTAAAAACTGCATCTAATCCACTCTCCTCTTATCTGAAACAGTCGCCATAGTAGACTATGTAGAAATATTTAGGGTACTTAAGCTAGTGATGACGGCAACCTTGGAGAAATATATTGTGGTTGAATACAAAATTTAATGGAATGACAGTATACTGTATTTCCAATCTGGGAAATGATGTTCCATGGTTGTGTTGGGATCAAAACAGCAAACATAATTTCTGTTTTCATTGCTTTACTGTCATTATTATATTTTTATGGGACAGTTTGGAGATAAGACAATGGCAATATAAAGTATATGTTTTATTTCCTCACATGTTCTGTATGGTTCTCCAGCTCCTCCCGCTACTCCTGCAGAAGCTCAGACAAATTATGTCTGGTTATTCTCCGGATCATGTAGTATCTGGTGTTACTGACCCTTTCTTACAGGTAAATGCATACTGGTCCTGCCCAACTCACTATTGTTCTGTGCCTCACCCTTCCCCAGCTAATCCCTGCTGGTTATAATGCCCCTTTCCACTCCAAATTCCTCTTTCCTCCATTTTGAGCTTGACTGGCCTTGTTTTCATTTTTCTGTTTTTCTGTTATCCTCTTTCTATTCCTTTATCCAGCTCTTATCTTCCACCGATTGCACTTGTTTTCAGTGGCAGTATTTTTTTATATTGCTTTGCTTTTCTTCTGTGCTCACACTAATAACTATATATTCCCCTCTTCCTCTGTGATCACAATCGCATTGTGAATCTTTTCCGTTGTGCCTGTGCATTACCTACCTTGTTATACTTTAACCTTGTTGTTCTCAGGTTCGCCTACTGCGTCTTTTGAAGATTTTGGGACAAAAGGATGAAAGTGTATGTGATGCAATGAGTGATCTGCTAGCTCAGGTGAATGAAGGAGCATTAGAATAAAAGTGGTATTACAAAAGTGATACATACACACATGACTTCAAGAATATGCATCTCTTTGTAGGTATCTACTTGTACAGATACACAGTCTAATGCTGGAAATTCTGTCTTATATGAAACCGTGCTCACAATAGTGGATACTAAATCTGCAAGTGGTTTGCGGGTGAGTACTGGGTTGGGGTTGCTTTAAGAGATCTGCAGGGAACATTTACCCAGACCATTTATTTTCTCATTATTAAATTCAGAGAGACCAGTCTCTACACTGGTCTACGTAGGCTTGTTATCAAGTGTTTGCTTTTTGTTTTTTTTTTAATAACACATTTCTAATAATCAGTCACAAGTATATACTACGAGTTAACCTATATAGACAGAATCACAGACTGAGCTCACTATAACATCCTATTAAAACCTGAACATTTCTTAACCTTGCCATTATATTACCTAGGTTCACTCTCTGCATATTGTATTGGAGCAATTGGACTGGACCATGTGCCACATATTTCTCATGCTCAGCTTGAGATACATTCTTTTAGTACAAGGGACATAATATTTTATCTGTACATTTTGTCTTTCTGCCTGTATGTTCACAGTGCAGAATGTCAAAATCCTCTCAAGAATGTCTGTGTGTGACGGTGTAGATAAGTCAAACACTCTTTAACTGAAAACAAAAACAGTGAGAGCACTTTAGATCTAGTGTGTCTTACTGTAACACTATGTAACAAGATTGACTAGCCCTTTATGATTAGATCCTTACCAGCCCACTACTTCTCTTTTTCGATTACAGGTTCTCGCTGTTAACATCCTGGGGCGTTTTTTGCTCAGTAATGATAAAAACATCAGGTACCACCACTGTTTGCCCTTGAACATGATTATGTAAACTATAATTATTCTTGCAGTCTCAATGGGGTGTCCCTTGGGTGGAATGAAGTGGACAGCAGGTGAGTAATTGTCATGAATGGTAATAAAATTAGTGCAAAGGGCCCTGTACTAACTGCCTAGCTAAAGTCAGCAAGATTTTGCTAATGGTAAATGCATCCTGTTTTTCCTTTTTTGAACCGTTCTTTTTATCTATTTTGCTGTACAGTTATTTGCACTTGGCCTCCTACTGCAAACACATTTTTAAAAAATGGATTCTCTAAAAGATAACAAAGTTATCAATTTTGAAAGTACTGTTTCTCAGCAACTATTGCCATCACAATACACTTTGTCCCCCTTCATACTGCCTAGTGCTGCCTCCTTCTGCCCGAAAATATCTGTGCATTCGTAGTCACGGCATTGGCCTGTTAGTGTACTGTTGTGAGTATTTCGGCACAGAAATGTGAAAGTGTGCATTTTCACACTAAAATCCATCCTGTCCAGCCTATGTTGGGCCTGTCAATGCATAGTGATTTCAGGCCAGAAGCAAAGTAGCAGTGTTTTCTTCCCCCAGCATAGATAGAGAATATGCTTCATGTGACATGACCCTAATGGTACCTGATGGTTTTTAAAATATATTGTGTTACATGAACTCATAAAACATCTAAATATACATTCTCATGTGCATGTACTTATGCTATAGTTTACTTTTTAAAACTTAATTATTTTTTTCTGCAGGTATGTTGCGCTCACATCTCTTAATCGGTTGGTACAGTCAGACTATGCAGCTGTTCAGAGACATCGAGGCACTATTGTAGAATGTCTCAGACAAACAGACAGCTCCTTAAACAAGTAAGAAAATCCTTTTATTTTCTGTGAGACTCTGACCGCCAAGGGAAATTTTCATGATTTGTTTATCCCAGTAGCATTTGCTCACTGGATCATGACTACTGACTTACAAGCAGACTTATAGCAACTTGCTTGGAGAACAACCATTTATGTAATAGTTGGCTCCTTTTTCACATGTAGAAAAGTGTATCTTTGAAGTAAAACTCAAGCAATAATCATTTTCTTTTAGATAAGACATTTGATTTGTATGCACACATACATTGTAAATGTGCTTAAGTTTCCTTTGTCTGCTTTAAATTATTTGTACTGTCTCTCAAAGACTTTCCATTGTAAAGTTATGTACGTTAAAACAATGGAAATGCCAAGTCTTTTGATTAAAGAGGAATGCTGATTTTGTCAGTAGTCTTTTTGGACTGACATTGTGGGTATTTGCAGAAATTCCACATGCAGTTGAGTGAACTGCCTGTTATGCTGCTGCCAATTGGGCTGCACCTTGGCTAGAGCAAGTAGTAGTTTCAGTGCCCTGGTTGGACATGTAAAATATTGCATCAGGCACTCACAAATCCCACAAACAGACATATAAGGTACACAAATAGCCTTAATCATAGCCCATTGCCTGCTTGCTGCAATATTTGGTATGCATTGCCTTAAACTGTTAGTCTGGGGAATGAGCAGTACAAATTGCCTGCAGGAGCTTATATAGGTGATATCACATATCTAGACGATAGTGTGATTTTGTATAGATGGGGTATTTTAGGCTGTGTGCTACAAAAAGTAAATAAATAGTCACCCAACTGGTAAAAATATTTGTAGCAACTTTCAGTGATGAGATTTTTACAAACCTTATATTTTGCCTTCTTTTAGGAAAGCTTTGGAGTTGTGTTTTGCCCTAGTAAATGAGACAAATATTCTACCAATGATGAAGGAGCTTCAGCGATTCCTGCAGACTTGCCCTCTGGAGCTGAAACAGCAATGCACATCAGGAATATTCCTGTGTGCAGAGAGGTAAGACTCATATCACATGACTTTTGTTAGAGTATCTGTGATAACAGAAAGCAGAATTGTTTACAAAGCCATTTAGATGTGTGGGAAGTTGTATATGTTGGAAGAATAAAAATGAGCATATAAACATTGAATGGAATAGGTTATATAAGTTTGGTGCAGGAGACCAAACAAAAATCCCTTTACATACAGTAACAGAATGCTTCTATTACAGGTTTTCTCCATCCACACGGTGGCATATTGATACTATAATGGGGACACTGGTTACAGTAAGTATTTGCCTGTGTTGTTTGTGAAATCATGGTAGCACACAGTGTTTGTGATATGTATTGCAAGTCATTTTGTATGTATGTGATATACTACAATAAAGCTATATATGCAAGCACTTTTATGAACCATTTTTATGTTGCTTAAAACTAAATTCTGATTCTATGTTAGTTCCTTTCATTCTTAGCTTGACACGGTCTAACATCAAGTTTGTAGTATAAATCAGCTGTGGCATACAATTCAAGGACATGTAAATCTTAAGATAACTGCCACTCTGGTTGTTAAAAGGTTAACAGTAAGGCCGCAGCATCCCCTTAATCACTTAGAATTCCTTTTCCTCTTCTAAACCACTCTGCTCCTCCCTCAGGAAATTAGTTTTGCTGTTAGCTCATGAACATGCTCAGTTCTTCTCAGCTCAGATTACTAATCACACCCTCCAGTCTAACAGCAAATGAAGAGATAGCATTGCTGGTTCCCATAGAAACTCTCGCTGCCTGATCCTATTTTTTTCTCCTAACCGCCTCTCCTGAGCTCAGTTTACAGTGCTCAAAAAATCTGTTGTGCCTGTGTAAACCTGCATTCGGCATTGCATGAACTTTGCAGCATACATGTCCTGTTAGCAGAGGTCAATGTTACTGATGATGTACTGAAAATGTAGGCTTTACATGTCCTTTAATATTATGTCTATTCATACTCTGCTCATTTCCTCAGGCTGGCGAAAGTGTCCGTGATGACACAGTCTCACACCTTATTCACTTAATCAGTGGAGCCTCAGAGCTGCATGCTTACATTGTACACCGACTTTACTTAGCAGTAAGCGAAGACATTGGGCAGGTGAGATTCAGAGAATATCAAGGGGAATGTATCAAATGGAGATTCCAGAAGAAGACAGACAGGAGAGGCACAGCAGGAAGACACGTGATTAAAACTTTGTGATACAAAAGGAAGAAATAGAGCATGATAAGTGAGAGATAGGAGGTTTGAACATATGTGTGATTGTATGTGTTGGAACTATTATGGCAAAAAGCATCAGCACTGCCTTTGGTTTTGGATTCAAAATACTTATGATACCTAGCTAAATTGGAACAGAATAATCATATGAATTGAGGAAATGCATCAATGTATTGTTTGTCCCTTAGGCTATAATCATTTTTTTCCTTTCATTGTAGCAACCACTGGTGCAGGTCGCTGCTTGGTGCATTGGGGAATATGGAGAACTTTTGATATCTGGATCAAGTGAAGAGCCAGTAAAGGTGTCATTTGATGTTACAGAACAAACACATGATATTACACAAAGTTGCCATAGAACTGTATCCTCAAATTTATGTCACAGCACAGAAAATAACCTTTTACTATTATAATATTGTGAAAGTGTCAAGATTGCTCGCCTTTAGTAAAGATGTAGTAGTAAAACAATGGGGTAAATCAATTGACATTTGATCCCTGTTGGGCAGATCTATTGGCAAAAGATCCAACATTAAATATAACAGGATGGAAGTGTTAAATGAGTGGTTTTTATTCCTCAGGTAACTGAAGATGATGTTCTGGATGTCCTGGAGGGTATTTTGCAATCCCACATCTCTTTGCCTAGCACACGGTCTTACACTTTGACTGCCATAATGAAACTAAGCACACGGTTTACTCACTGTGTGGAGTAAGTAGCACACTATAAATCTGTACCATGTATGAATGTAAGTCACCAAGGGGCAGATTTATTATGCAGTGTAAAAGAATTCGCCACACATCTCCAGGCTTTGCCATGTAAAAAAACAAGTAGTTTTACTATGCATTTTTTTTCCTTAGAACAACTTCCACCTGAACATACTTACATAGGTCTGAATTGATGTAAAATAACAGCGGCAAATCTGGAGTTTGCATGACGTAAAATAAAACACACCTTGATAAATTCGTCATTTATTTAACACAGCTTTTTACACAGTTTTTTGGTGAATTTAGTTTTACACAACATAAATAGGCCATCATGTGCATAAGGCAGAACAATAGCACTGGCGAATTTGAAGAGTCTCTGTTCACTTGTGTAGTATTTTTAGGGATATATATATATATATATATATATATATATATATATATATATATATATATATATATATATATATATATATATATATATATATATATATATATATATATATATATATATAAAATTAAAAATCCCCCTAAAATGTGTCTTATTTTCACACTTTAAAACATAGGCCCCATTATTTTGATTAACATTCAAAAATGGCATTCACATTTTGCCATCTACATACAACTTATAGAATTCAAGTATTTATGAAAAGCATCATAATCAACAATGCAGTTGCTGTTTCCTTATAAGGATGTTCATTTTAATTTCTAGTAGCAGTGTGTCACTGTCATCATACACGCATTAATGTCAAATCAGATTTCACTGTATATTTTCACATGACTCTTCTTTTTTAGCCGTATACGACGCGTGGTTTCTATCTACAGCAGCTGTCATGATGTGGAGTTGCAACAGAGAGCAGTGGAATACAATGCCCTGTTTAAGAAATATGACCACATGAGGTATCAGTCTTGAGATACAAATAAACATGGACTATAGATTTGGCTACCTTAGTTAAGGGGCGGGGTTAACAATTGATGTTACGTACATGAATATAAGAGTGTCTGGCAACAACTTTAGTTTCGGAAGCATGGAACAAAAGGATAAGAAATGCAACATAGCACATCAAAGGCTATAATTCTTAAAGAATTCTTAATGCAAAATTAATCCTTTTTAGGGGTAAAAAAAAGACAAAAAGGGGCAGATTTATCAAAGGTCGAAGTGAAAATTCAAATTAAAAAAATTCAAAATTCGAGCTAATTTTTGTGTATTAGGGACAAGTCCAAATTCGATTCGAATTTGAAAAAAATTCAAAAATTCAAATTTAGAAATTTATCATTTACTGTCTCTTTAAAAATTCGACTTCGACCATTTGCCATCTAAAGCCGAATTGCTGTTTTAGCCTATGGGGGACCGTCTAGAACCTATTTGGAGTCAATTGGTGGACTTTGAAAAATCGAAGTTTTTTGGGGGGGAAAAATGTGCTATTACTACGATTCTAATTTGATCGAAAACGGACCTATTCAATCGAAAACTGACTTATTCGCCAAAAAAAAACTTAGATTTAATTTTGGTTGGTCTTCTTGAATTCGAATTTCGAAGTTTTTCAATAACGAAATTCGATCCTTGATATATCTGCCCCTAATTGGAAGACACACAGAGCTACTAGTAGCAGCTACTTGTCAAGGCTACAAAATAGACAATAGTGATAACTGGCTTTGCTAAGACACTACGTGTGTTTTAGCAGAGGCAATACTCAGTATTATCTATAGTAGGATAATTTGTGGCAACAAAATTCCCAAAAAATACCCTGCCATAGACAATACTGAGAATCGCATCTGCTGAAACACACATAGGGGCCCATTTACTAAGGGTCGAACTGAATTTTCGAATTCAAAAACATCGAATTTCTAAGTAATTTTTGAGGCCAAAATTCGATTCGAATTACTGTCTCTTTAAAAAACTTCGACTTCGACACTTCGCCACCTTAAACCTGCCGAATTGCTGTTTAGCCTACAGGGGACCTCCTAGTCTTTGGCTAAGTTTTTTTTGTATGATCCTTCGAATCGTTCGATCGAACGATTTTTACTTCACTTTGACTATCTTTGACTCTTTTGACTATAGATGTATCAAATTTGTTGGTAGAATTTCGAAGTTTTTTAACCTCGAAATTGGACCCTTAGTAAATGTGCCTCGTAGTGTCTTAGCAAAGTCAATTGTCACTTTTATCTATTTTGTATCTAGTTGTTTTTTACGGAGCACTGCGTTTTTCTTATTTCCCCAATGGAAACATATTTGTAGCCACAATTAACTGCTACTAAAAAGTTTACAACGACTGACTGCTGATTAAGTGTCTCAAAAACTGCCTGGTGGGGTGACATATCCTGTATTGCAATTGGTGTTTGTTTGTGGGTTGGAGTTGTACTATGTAAAGATGGAAGCTAGCACAAAGTCTATTTCTTAGAGCTTCTGTTTATTCCTATGGGATTTTTAGAACCGTATTCATGAAATGGTGAGTTCTTACTTAACATCGATAAATACAATTCTAAAAATCCAACAGGAATGAATATAACGTGGGTGAGTTTTTAATTATTAAGCTTAAACTTAAAGCTGCCCCTAGGACTTGATCCATTCTGATTTAGCACTTTGTTGTATACAGTATATAGATGCAGCAAACATAATAAACACATATGTGACTGCTATCAAGGCTCTACTAACAATAATATCTGAATAAAGGATCTTGTAGTCTGAAGGGAATCATAATATTGAACTTTCTTAGGCTGTAGCAACAGTATCAACTCATCTCTTGTTTCCTTGTTGATTTGTGCCTTCTTATGGTTTCTGTCCTTCCACCTATTTAGGTCTGCCATCTTGGAAAAAATGCCCCTGCCAGAGAAATCTGCTACAGAGGATAATGAGTGTGCTATGACTGAACTTAGTGAATCTACCGGGAGCTTACCCTTAGATAATTCCCAAATTAATTCTATACAGCCAGCAAGCCAGGTAAGTGGAGTGAGGGAATGGCTCTGTATTACTTTTTCTAGTGGCTAACAGTATAATTCTGCAGATGACAGACCTCTTGGGCCTTTTGGAAGTGAGCACCGACACAACAATGAATCCATCATCAGTTGCAGTTCCACCTCTACCTCAGAATGTCACAAGTGGAAGTAGTTTGCTGGACCTTTTAGACGAGCCCATAAATGATGGTACGTGTAGTCATATTGTCTGTTTATTGTTTTTACCATGTCCATCTAATGCTGCTATCTTTCATTTTCCTCCAATGTATGTGTGTGAACACCTTCATGGAAGAATAAGGGAAATGTGTCTCAGTTGTGCCACTGGAGCTTTCACTTAGGTGCCGGGTATGACTAAGATATTTGGATAAAGTACACCAGAAATACTGTATATTGAAGTGTTTTTGATGGATGATGGGTTCACTTGGAGAGTTATTTGTAGACGACAATTTTTAGCAACCTGTAGTTACCAGACCTCATCAGCAAAGGGAAACTATGTTGTAATATTTTATGAGATCTTTTTATTTTCTATGTGTAATTGAAGTAAAAAAGTTTTGAGAGTGATGTAAAGGCTGGTGTGGTGGGAGAATCTATATTGGGAATAGCAATCAGTCTATCATATATAATATGCTATGCTGATTTCCATGTATCCGTGTAAAGTATATGTGTCTTCAAATGCATGCTCTTTCTTATAGCAATGCCACCATTAGTTGTGTACAGTAAGGATGGATTACAAGTGGAATTTTCATTTATGCGCCCACCCTCAAATCCTGCACTTCTTGTAATTACTTCATCTGCCACCAGCTCCTCATCCAGCACCGTTGCTGATTTTCAGCTGCAGGCAGCTGTGCCAAAGGTAACTGGGTTATTATCCTTCAACTATTACCCTGATATTCTCACCCACTGGCACAACACTCCACAGAAACTGCCCTGACTCGACTAACTAATGACCTTTTAACCGCTAAAGCCAACAATCATTTCTCACTACTAATACTGCTCGATCTCTCAGCCGAATTTGACACTGTAGATCACCCTCTCCTCCTCCAGTCCCTCCACTCGCTTGGCCTTCGTGACACAGCCCGGGTTATACTAGATTCTGCCTTGTCATTCACTCCTCATATCCAGTCACTTATTAAATCATGTCAATTCCACCTAAGGAACATATCCAAAATACGATCATTTATCTCCCAAGATGCTGCCAAAATTCTTATTCACATATCACGTCTAGACTACTGTAACTCTCTTTTAATTGGCCTTCCCCTCCAGAGACTGTCACCTCTCCAGTCCATAATGAACACTGCTGCCAGGCTCATACACCTCAGCAACCGCTCCTCCTCTGCCTCGCCATTCTGTCAATCCCTGCACTGGCTTCCATTACCTTTCAGAATCAAATTCAAATTAATGACACTGACTTTCAAAGCACTTCATAACTTTGCCCCACCCTACATCTCTGAACTCATCTCTTTATACTCACCCAATCGCTTACTACGCTCCTCTACTGACCTGCTACTCAACTCTTCTCTCATTACCTCCTCACATGCTCGCATTCAAGACTTTGCAAGGGCTGCACCCCTCCTCTGGAACTCTCTCCCACGGTCTGTCCGACTTTCTCCCAACCTTTCTGCTTTCAAGAAATCTCTTAAAACGCACCATTTTATAAATACGCCTTTAAAAATCCATTAGCCATGAATAGAGAGAGGCAGTATTTCACGCTAGTAGACTGTGGCGATCTCTAACTTCACTCTTTGATAAATATGTACCCCTACATCTTTTAACCCCTCTCCTCAATATCTGAGGGGTTTTGCCAGGGGCACAAATAAATGCAAGCAATTTGAGTAGCATGCAAACAATGTATAAACAGATTTGAAAGCGCTCTTTCAGTTTTGGAATTTGTTTTCCCCTGTTTGGTTTATAGTTTTTGTTGCATTTATTTTTAGAAAACATAGCACTTAATATAACTTGGTAAAGGAATATCAATAAAGATGTTTCTACATAAAGATTGCCATCATTATACATGTCCTTGTTGTCATTATGGTCTTTGGACCATGTTGTGTCTTGCTAGGTCACTTGCATTCCTTTTAGGACATCAGACATATAAGAAATATAAAAGGAAGGGGACGATAGATCATTTTGTGCAGTTAAGTAGCCTAGACCTGTCCAGTATAGAGATAGGATTGCATTCATCAGAATATTATAAACACCTCTCAGGTCTTGCTTCAGACACAGATCTGTCAAAGTGTAAAAAAAAAAAATATCTATACTTTTACTTAGGGACGCACTGAATCCATCATTTTTTAACAACTGAGTGTGATTTTTTTTTTATGTTGACACAAATTAAATTTTTAAAATTTGAATTTGCAAATTAAGGTTTGCATTAAATTTGATATTCAGCCCAATACGTATTGGAAACTTGGCAGAAAGCAGGGCACTCAAAATTATAAAAAGAAATATTTATTATGATGTAGTCACAAACATTAACACAATGGGGCATATTTATCAAAGAGTGAAGTTAGAGGTCACCGCAGTCCTCTAGAGTAAAATACCACCTCTCTCCATTCATTTCTATGGGATTTTTAAAGGCGTATTTATCAGTGTGTGAAAGTGAATGTTCACCATTTAATAAATAACCCTTTAAAAATCCCATAGCCATGAATAGAGAGAGGCAGTATTTCACACTAGCAGATTGTGGCAATCTCTAAAGTCCCTCTTTGATAAATATACCCCAACGCCTTTTAACCCTCCTCCTCAATATCTGAGGGGATTTGTCAGGGGCACAAATAAATGCAAGCAATTTGAGTAGCATGCAAACAATGTATAAACAGATTTCAAAGTGCTCTTTCAGTTTTGGAACCTGTTTTCCCCTGTGTTAAAGGGATTTATTGTCTGTATGCTACTCAAATTGTCTGTACAGGTATGAGATCCGTTATCCATGAAACCCGTTATCCAAAAAGCTCCGAATTACAGAATGACTCCATTTTATCCAAATATTAAAAAATTATTATTTTGTCTCTGTAATAATAAAACAATGCCTTGATCCAAACTAAGATATAATTAATCCTTATTGGAAGCAAAACCAGCCTATTGGGTTTATTTCATGTTTAAGGGATTTTCTAGTAGACTTAAGGTACGAAGATCCAAATTACAGAAAGATCTGTTATACGGAAAACCCCAGGTCCCAAGCATTCTGGATAAGAGGTCCCATACCTGTATTTAATTGTGCCCCTGACAAAGAAATAAAGGGGGATTGATTGCATTGGGTTAATTATTGTGAGCTATGTGATAATAAATATTTCTTGTTATCATTTTGAGTGGGAGTATACAGGTAACCCCTTGCAGTAAGCATGATTAAATAGAAACTATCTTTTAAGAAGTGAAACACCAATTCTTATTACACTGTAGTACCCATTATTATGTGGAGGAATCGGTATCCATTTGAATACCAAATTGCTTTTGAGCCCTAATATGCATATTCAAATCTGAAACGAAAAAAAAAGAATTGTATTGTGTGAACAAAAAAACATTTGCATTCAGTTGTCCACATTTTACTTTTGTTACATGGTTCAATGGCATACACTTTGCATAAACATTGCTTTCAACTGTATGCTATGCTGGGAATCTAGTCTACACTGAGAGCCAGTAAAGTGTAAAAGTTTGATATTCAGTAGGTTCCTAGTCTGATCTTATGTGTTTTTTTTTATACTAAAGAACATCCAAATACAACTGCAAGCTCCAAGCGGCTCTTTAGTCCCTGCTTCTGATGGAGGATCCGTTACGCAATGTATCAGAGTCCTGAATCCACAAAAGGTACAAAGGAACATGTGATAAGGAGAAAGTAGTCACATACACTGCTGAACACATTACTTCTTTTTCTTAACTTTTCTCCTTTAATTTCTTTCTTACAGGTGCCCCTCAAGATGAGGCTTCGCTTTTCATTCCTGCACAATGGAAATAGCGTACAAGAAATGTGTGAAGTCAGCAACTTCCCTCCTGCGACATGGCAGTGACCCTGCTCTCTTTAGGCTGTTCAACATCTATAAGCTGCCAGAATTTTCAAGACAGTGACCTGTTTGACTAATAACCGATGGAGAATTTAGTACTGTTAATGAGAAATTAGGATGACTAAAATAATTTAGATGTTGCATCTGCATTAGCCCCATTGCAGTACTGCAAACATAGTATTTCATTAGTAAGTGATAGCTTTATTTAGGCTAACTAACAATCCCTGTTTAAAGTTGAACATTTAAGAGATTTCATTTGCTTTGCTTAAAAAAGATTATATCTCACACAATCTTGGCATAGCATCTTAAACTTCTAAATAAGTATGACCTACTACCATGATCCATTTTTGCAATACATTGAATAGTAAACCAAAGGGAGGAAGGGATCTGGGAAGATATAGTCTGGCCTGAAGGGCAACATGAACAACATGAGACGGGATCTTGCCACAGAGTAGGGCTGGTGCAAAAATAAGGACTTTGTGCTTAAATAGGAATAATGAACAGTGTGACGCAGCAACTCAGTAACAAAAACAAATATTAAAATATGCAAAACATTGCTAGGCCATCACTTGTGATTCCAGTATTACACTACCGAGCATGTTACATTTGCTATAGACGTTACACATACTGTTTTCGACAATACCATTGTATATAAAACGTTTACAGTTGGGTTGAACTTTCTATACACCAGGGGGCAAGCTAGTGTAAAAGTTAATTTGTCTGGAAGTTAAAAGATCTCTTAATAAAGATCTCTTTTTTTATACAATCATACATGTTGCTCCACTTTCCCATAAGTACATGCAGGTTGAAATACTGATACAGAAATTCGCAATTTTAATTAGCAGCATTCGATTTTTAAAAATAAAATATATTTTCTGGACAGTGCCAACCTAATCACACCATCTTTATTTTAGATTTATTAAATGTTTTTTTATTACAATGTAATGGTTTAACTATATGTTTTATACTTTTTCTATAGCAACTACAGTACCTCTTTATCACCTGCTGGTGGTGCTCTCTTACTAACTCCCTTTTCCTTGCTTGCAATTTTGGCATGCCTTCTGCACTAAGGCACTCAAAATAGAGGCACCAGGAGTCTAATGAACAGTATGAGCAACTAACAGAGATCTGCCCAGCCACTGTTAACCCGTTTGGCTTCCATATAAATAAAGCTGGCAATTCCCTTAGGCTGTTTGTGTTAATTAGGATTTGTAAGCATAATGAATTCTCCAGCTAATTAATGCTGTGTGGTGATGTTGAGGGGGGGGGGGGGGTGACTGAATTTGTATGAAAGCGGGGGATGCAGGCCGCTGTGATGGAAGGGGGCTCATGTGAGTGGCACAGAGCCAGCCTGTACCTGCCTCCTTCAAGATGACAGACTGCAAGAGACAACAGGGACAAATAGAGAGACAGCGCAGTAAAAGAGCAGGGAGAGTGTGCGCAGAGTAGCAGATGCATCCGCCATTGAAAAATCAGCATCTCTTTTACCCTCCCACCAAAATCCAGCCATATATATCTCACCCCCACCCGCATGAGCTCCCTGAGGTGTGAGCTGGCAGCTGTGGGCACTGACCATCTGTGTGCGTGTTCATGTATTTGCGTTTGTGTATGCCCTGCGTGCGCGTAACCAGGCAAAGAGCCTGGCAGAGAGAAAAAGAGAGAGTGGGGCAGAGAGAGACACAGACGGGGAACAAGACAGCATGAGAGATATGAATTGGCAGTGAGATGGGCAGAAAGAGGCATATAGCGGGAGTTGGCAGAGATACAACGCTAGCGTACAAGCTGGCACAGATGTGGCCCCTTCAGAGCTGGCACCTGGTACTTTATATTGTGTGGAACAGAAAACGCATAAAACTGAGTGCGGGAGAAAAGGCGAGAAAGGAAATGTGACATGAGACATGTCACAAGAAAGGAAGAAAGACTGGCACATGAATACTATCCATCCTAATCTTGATACTCTATAATGCGACATAGTCACTAAGTGATTGTCATCCATGCGCTGCAGATTGCCCTTTGTGTGCATTTGTCCTGTATGTGATGTGTCCATATATGTGGCCTTGTCATTACGTCAACGTGTCCACCATGCCACACTGAGTCATGGCCTATGAGATGTGCAAAGGGAACTGTGCAAAGTAAAGCGAGACATCCATATGATCATCGCATAAGGCTGTCAGCGAGACTTCAAGGGAAGGATACAAGAGACCTCCAGAGAATGGTGAGAAAGACTAATGCACAAAGAATACATAACCGTAAAACTACTATGGTATTACTGTAACCCTATGCAAGGTAGACTGGGCACGGTGTATCTTCCATCATATACCTAGCTGCCACTTGAATGGGCAGTACTATAGCCATACTTTCCAACATCTAAAGAAAGTGTGTCTATGGGCACTTTACTGCAGTGTTTGTGCCTCTTATGAAAAATGATTGAAATGTGCATGGGGATCACACCCATTTATACATGACCAGCCAATATTTCTATAATTGTATGTTCACAGTCTCGTAAACCAGAGCTTTAGGTAAATCTGAAATAATTCTGCAAAGGTGGTAGGTTAATCTGAAATAATTCTGCAAAGGCGGTAGGTTAATCTGAAATAATTCTGCAAAGGCGGTAGGTTAATCTGAAATAATTCTGCAAAGGTGGTCTCAAATACCTGGTTCATTACCAAGCATGATTGTTCCCTAGTGTAAATATTCAAAATATTTTACTCTGCGATAATCTGTATGCTATATCTTACTTTGTAGTGTTTAATGGCAGGGATATAAATTACAGAAGACACAAACAGGATAACATTTTATGTTAGTTTTTATATTTTTTTTACCATTTATACATCACTCAGAAACTCTTTGCATGCGACAATCCATGGCGGGTGAGCAGCTGGTCACTAGACAGGGTGAGGATACAGGTAGAACATGGGACACACATAACTCATACACAATGAGCTGGCAAGATGTGCTCTGGTTGGGCAAGCTGTGCTCGACTGTGCTGCTTTAATGTTTGCAGAATTTTTCTTTTTTTGTTGTTGAGGCATCTGCCATTTTACCTGAATATTCAACCAGAGCTGCAGGCCCAACCTGCATGTGGCACACATGAATGTGAGCGGAAGTGGATATGATAAAAACAGAATACTACATTGGTTTTGTTGATAGCCGGGAAACAGACTTAAGTGCAGATGATGTTTGTGTAGCTCAAGGAAGAGAGGAACCTCAAATACTGGCCACCATAAACATCGACATGCACACTGTCATACGCTAAACTGGCAAAGGGCAAAGAACAGAATATATTTATGCAAGTTATTAAGCAGTATCATTTTAATTTGGATGGGTAAATACCCTAAACACTCTAGTATTGTATCTTTGCATTTAATCTTTAAAAAAATCCACAACTGGGAAATTTGTACAAATTTGTTAAGGGTCACCTAGCATGTAACATATTGACCTAGCATATATATATATATATGTATATATATATATATATTATTATCTTATCTTGAAATTCAAAACAGTGTGTGTAACTCATAGTCATTCTGTTTTATGCAAGGGAATTAGAATGCCAGATATCTATGACAGTTTTGGCATGATTCTCCTAACTGGAAGAAATCCCTTGATTGAGAAGGAAGGATAAAAAAATAGTACCTGCAATAACAGAGGGAAAGCAGGTGTCTATGGAGAAGAGAAGGGAGAATGATAGGAAACAAGACAGAATAGACTTGAGTAGGGGACAAAGAATGGAAGCTGATAATCTAGGGCTGAGAAGAGAAATTGTGAACAATAGGGATAAAGCATTGGGAGGGTGAAGACAAATTATGAATACCTACAAAAGAAAAAATAAAATAAGAAAAACACGAACACACAGCACAATGTATAAAGTCTGGAATACAATGGAAGATTATACAAAAAAAATGATAGATCATTACATATCTGAACACCTGGTCAAAAATTAAAATGGGATGGTTTATGTGCAAGAGACAAAGGAAAGGAAGAACAGAGGGAGCAGGAGACTATGGATAGGAAAGTGCTGACAATAGGCATGGGCAGAAAAGTAAATGCTGGTGAGAGTGAAGATTTTAGAACAGAAAAGCCAAATTTAAAATTGGAAAAGGGTGGCATACTGAGAGTTGTGCAATAGATAGGACACATAATGCATCAAATTTTTATAATGTTATAATTAAAAGTGAACCTGATCAAATGGGGCGTAATTAAAGCCTAGCATTTATATCTGCAGGTGACATGCATAGCATTCTTGTAACATTCACCACTGGTATATCACTGCGAATGCTGGGATACACTTAGGGGCAGATTTAGCAAAGGTTGAATTTCTAACTTATGTGAATTTTTTTTAATTCTATTAAATTCGAATTTACTCACAACTCGAATAGGGGGTTAATTATGAAAAAACTTGAAGTCTAATATTCGATCGACCTGACAATTCAAATCGAGTTTTCCCCTAAAAAAAAACTTGAATGTCAGGAAGGCAATTAACATATTTAAATGGTTCAACGGACCTCTGCTATTGACTTGTAAATAAACTCGGCGGGTTTTTGGTGGTAAACTTTTGAATTAGAACTGTTTCCATGGCCGAGGTGTGATACGTCTCACATCCAAATTTCCATTCCAGTTGGTGCTTTTAAATTTGAATTTGTGAGTTTTACCATTCGAACCTTAATAAATCTGCCCCTAATACAGGCCAGCAGGTGATTGCTGCAACCTTCCAGTTAACACAGAATGCCCCAGCTGTCAATTTTAGGCCAGAATACCCAATTAACTGTGCCGCAATGTGCACAAATGTCTACAAAATGATGAAAGTGTAACAAAAGAAAATACCTTAGTTGGGTGTTAGAGCACAGAATAAGATGCGCACATCAATGAGAAAGGACAGCATGTGTAAGAAGCAATGCTGAGTTAAGGCAGAAAGACTGGAAATCAAAAAGGTGATTCTTGAATTGTGACGACCCTTTCTTTAGTTGTAAAAATGTCAATCAAATTCCCAGGGCCCAATTTAGAGTGGGGCAGTATAGCGGTTTCTGACATACTTAAATACCCTTGGTCAAAAATGCCAACGATCAATTGACATATTATTACATGATGTGGTAATTGAATTTTTTAGTATTAAGTTAAGAATGTCCATCTTGAGGTCCTCCTGCTCCAAGCATGACACAGTTTTATGAATTGTTTCAAATGTGACTCTTTCTTAGTAGAGTCTGTATGATGTACTTAAATTTGAGTGGACTCTTCCCAGTGCTCGCTGTCTCCCACAGCCCATAATTATACTGGTAGTGTAATCGGCCTCTGATTAAACCAAGCCTAGTCTATTAGCCTGTATTTGCGGACGTGGAATGAAAGTCCCACCAAGACTGGGACTTATGTTAACAGTGCGGGCCATATGTATCAAAAAGTGAAAATACAGCTGGATACAGTCTTTTATATAAAAGAGAATAAACCTTGCTATGCTCTCTGTTAAATATGACTGTAAAAATAATATAAAAGGCAACAGAGTACTGCTGGTAGCTTTTTGATATATACTGGCCCATGTGGCAAATGTTGTGCCAGCACTATATGAAAAAAAGGGAAAAAGAGTAGGACCACAGGCTGGAAATGTGTGGTTTATTTTCACTAAATAGGTGGCATCAGGCTACACTGCACCCTCTCTTACTTTGGCCCTGGAAATGACAAAGCAAAATGTATGTGTACCATTACAAAAATTTACAGAATACACGCTGCTCATTGTAAAGCACTGTGCTGTGACCCAGCTTCCTCCATTTGTAGCTATTTTTTCCACATAATACAAATATATGTCCTTTTTTTCATTTATCTTTCTTCTTCGATGCTAACATTTTGTTTGTTTGTTTTTTTTTGGTTGGTGTTCTCACATTTCCACATAACTTTGGATTCAAAAGTTTTTTCTTATGCTGTTTGGCAATTTTAACAATTCACCCCCCTTTCCCAAATACCCCAAGCTTAAAACATAGAGTGAGGTATGGGAAGTGTGATAAAGAGTTTAAGGGAGTGAAAAACGCCCCTACCCTCCCCCAAAAAGATAAAGCCCTTCCCTTTATCCCTCCACGAATGGTTAAAGCATTAGAGTTTCTAGGGTATAGTCTTTAACCCCAAGAATAACACAGTCACGTAAATGTTGGAAGGTACAATTTCCTTCCTTTGAAGTAAAAGCCCCACGTATATTGTGTGCACACATCCACTGTGTTGGAGAGGCATGGATGCGGTCTCTGCTTTTGCTCCTAAAGTCTTGGAACTTTTGGTTACTTTCAGTCTTATTCCTCCCTTTATCCCCCAGTTTATCCATCATTGACCTCTCCTTTAGAAAGGAGTAAGGATGCAAGACATAAGGTCAGGGAAGGGATGCTCATTTTGGCACCAGAATTAGGAAATGCAGAAAAGCTTTGGGTTCTTCAGAATCTTTGTAGAGGTTTTAGGTTTTTGTTTTCTTTTTGGCCTGCACGTGGTATCTTTGTGTGGAACTTCCCTGCTGAAGAGACATGGGAAAAAGACAATCAAGGGAGCAGTGTGGCTCATTTCAGCAGGAGAAGTATGAGGAAGCATCCTTAAGTGAGGGAGTGCTTCTCCTGTAACAGACAAGAAACACAAACACAGAAAAAGACAGAATAAAGAGACAGACTTGGAAAGAGAGTTAAAAGGACAGTTAAAGAAGAAAGTGAGAACACTTTAAAAGCATCTCTATAAAGCCATGAGCACAGAGGTAGCAGCACTCTTTGGCCTGAGTTGAGGTATTGCAGAGGATGCTCCATCACCGCACATGCTATGTGCACGGTGCTGCTGTGACCTCAGGTGTTGGTTGCGAGCTGCTGGACCTTGCAGCAGAACTTGGCATGACAGGCAGTGGTAGGTGCATACCCTCAGCCTGAGCGGAGGTTGGTGAGGCAGAGAGCCAGGGTAGCAGCCTGAACCTTGGTGAGCTTCAGCTTCTCCCTCCTCATCAAAGGACATCTTACAACGCTGACACTGGTACCTTATTGCCACATCCACCATGGGTATGTCCTCATCCTCTAGGTCATCTTCATTTTCAACACTTTCTTCCTCTCCTGTCATTGCTTCCTGTTCCCCACTACACTGATTTGTTGCTTTGGTCTGGGGGAAATCTGTTTTTTCAGGGGGTGAAGGTTCAGGATTTGGCTTAAGTGACCCTGGGAGAAGCCCAAGGAGTGTGTGGGGAATTACTGGATTAATGGGAAAGAGGCGCTTTTTCAAGCCATAAAGCTGCTGGAAGTATGGGCCCTGTATCTGAGGGGTGAACAAGGGTGTGGCTGCTGGAGCTAGTGGGAAAGGCATGAAATGAGTTCCCATGAGAGAGGCCCCTTTAAGAGCTGCAGAACCAGTGTTCTCCGGTGTAGCTGTAGGCTGTAAGGAATCCACCATGGTTTCTAAGTTTGAATGGGAAGATGTGGGGGCAGCAGGAGTCGCACGGGGAAGTAGAGTTGAAGGTACAGTGGAAGTGATCCCAAGAAGGCTTGGAGGAGGGCCTAAGAATATAGAGAAATTATTATAGAGAGGAATAAGTAAATCAGACATTTAGGAAAAAATCTGCTTTTAAAAAGAGACAAAACATGATTGCGAGAATACAATTGTTGATGTCACACAGAATTCCATATAAAAAAAGGTATTTTACTATATACATTTTTACCATTTCACGCCAAACAGAATGTGTTAGCATAACCCCAGAAATGTACGTTCTACCATAGTTCTTCAGCTGCACCATCCACCCTCCCTGCATACGAAGCACAGCTCTCTTATTACTGACGTGAAAAGGCCTGTAATTGCAAAAAAACACGATGCATCTACACAATCATCCGATTACCCACAGAGGAGTAACAGACACAATTTACGGGTGTTTTGTCACTGCTACTTTTCTGTAAAGAAGTCGCAGGTGTCACATTAAGTTGTGTTGCTGCAGATTAGAATGTGGAGCAGAGGCAATTACTGCATGTGAAACAGTAACAGTAGTCTATTATACTGATGCAAACCAAAATATTTGCATTGACTCCCAATCTTTCCTTCAGTAAAACAAGCTACATGTTAGGACAATGTGGCCCTTGGTGTTGCTAATGAAAGCAATGTTTCCTACAAGTGGAATGCAATGACCTTTTTTATATTAAGTAAGCTGTGAAACACCTTTCTAGAAGAAAGAATTCTATAACTCTCTGGGAGAACCCTTTAAACCCCCCCCCCCTCAAACTCTTAAAATTAATAGATGACCTCTTGTTCTATCCATTCTTCAATAAGAAATAACTTGTTAGTGTCAATGTCACCTGCTGTGTTCACCAGTCCCATATTTGAGACCTTAGAGCTAATTTATTAGCATATGATAAAGCCCCCTTCTTCTTTTATGTTATCATTCAGAGTGAAGAGAACTTAGGTTTAAAAAAAACACAGCATGGGTTTAATTGACATCTCTGGGATTCATATATGAAGATTATGTACAGACAGGTTTTTAGAAAACCGAGAGAGAGAGAGTGTATGTGTTTTATTCTGGGAAGACAAGAACAAACTTTGGTAAAGCTTTTGTACAACTCAGTTGAAGATTTAGAGAAGGGCCATTAACCCAAACCCTGCAGTTTAATTTGTCATTCATTAAAAGGGACCTTAGCCTTTGCAAATTATATTATTTTTATATGTATAGATAAAAAGTATTGAATTTGCTTGCTTGTGTTACTTGTAGTTGTCAATCACAGAGCCTGTACTTGTTGAATGTTGAATTGTCCATATAAATTATATTTTAAAAAAGTATTTTTTACCTTTATACTGTAAAGCTGATGATAGAGCATATGTATTAGCAGAGTCAGTTTTTATTGAAGTCAATGGAAGACAGCAGTGGCTTCTCTATGTAATATGCAGCCTAAGGATGGACTTCATCCAAGGGTCTTTTGTGTTGAATTTCCCTGTTCTATAAAGGCAGACTGCATATAGAAAACCTACAAATACATTCCATGTTCCAAGACCTGCTATTAATAGGGACCAACGTCACTGCATTATACAGTAGGTGCCTTGCTCACTTAAAAAATCCATGTGCATACCCTTGCCTCTACTTATATTAATAGTGCACTGTACCTTTGGACGATAGTAATCCCACATATACACAATATAAAAATAGTACTAGCACACAAGATGGTGGAAGAGCCTCCTTGATCTATTAAGCCAATCAAAAAACATTTTTGGGGCTGTCAATTCTGTGCAGTGTTAGCATTTATGTATACATTAGGTCTTTAAAAATCCAGTCCTGTTCCCTGTCCTTGTCTGAGATAGTGCTCAGTTTTATAGTTCCTACCCTGTAGTCCTGATTACTAGTAACGCTAGAATCTGGGCAACTGTTTCCTGCTCCTGGTCTGTTCTTACTAGGGATGCAACAAATCCACTATTTTGGATTCAGCCAAACCCCGGAATACTTCGTGGAAGAAGCATATGCAAATTAGGGGTGGGAGGGGGAAAACATTTTTAACTTCCTTGTTTTGTGACAAAAAGTCACGCAATTTGCCCCCCCCTGTCCCTAATTTGCATATGCAATTTCGGATTTGGATTCAGTTCAGCCAGGCAGAAGGATCCTGGATTCGGTGCATCCCTAGTACTTACCTCCTACCTGTCCAGTGTAGGCTTTATAAGAACGGACCTTTGCCTGGCTTCTGAATATTCTTTCATCTGGTTGTCCAGTCTCACCCTATTCCTTATTTATTTGTCTGGCACCCTTGCCTGTCTTTGTGGAGACTAAGTACTAGAGTGAAACCTGGCAGCAGCACAATATAGTAAGCACCACTCCTTGAGCCCCTTTATGTGACACTCTGCTGATTGAAATATGCTAAGAAACTGCTCCAGTGTCATGGTAAAGCTTTTAATATGTATTGTTTAAATCTGAACCAAATATAAAGGGCAAAGTGGAAAATTGAGTGGATGAATGTTGATTTATACTACATTGATTCTGTAGCATAGGCAGATTTTTTATAAGTATGTACATTCACAAATACTACTTTATGTATATTAGAAAGTTGCTTAGAATTTTCTTTCATTATACATAAAAAAAAAATACGTGTCGCAGTCCCTTTTAAATGCTACTTAAAATTACAGACCTTTTGTCTGTTCGAAGCCCTTTGATATCAGGCTGAAAATACTGAAATATCTCTTCATTAAAAATAAAAGAGCCGAGTGTGATGAAGGGGTGAAGTTCATCAATAGATAGCGATTCCTCATCTTTATAGACTCCCATGCTACGGAGGGTCGATACCAGAAGATTGGCATAAAGCCAATAAAGGACTAGTATTTAAATGGGAACACGATGACCAGGAAATTATAAATCTGCTGACTAAAGTTTTGGATATTGAGTGATGCTGTTCAGTAATATAAAATGGTTTAGCTCCAGCCAGCAGGTAGAGGACAATAGTAAATGTGATTCTTAATAGGTGACACATTATATAATGCAGTCAGTTTTGGCAAACCATCCTGCAATCCTACTGGACCACATTTTATCAAACGGAAAATTACATAATTATCTGTATTGAGCTTTTTCTTATTTGGACTGTCATGACATTAATGACAGAAAATCTCCATACTCTTGTGGAGCATTTACTTTACTAAACCGAGTAAATGTCAGATGCATTCCTTGGCCACTGGAATTTTTTACCTCGCCCGAGTAATATCTGACCAAGCTAATTAGATATTGATCAGGATGGCTTTATAAATGGGCTGCCAGCTTCATTAGGGAGTCAACAGCCATTCACATTAAACCTGCATTACTTAAAATATCATACTTTCTCAGATGGCCTTAACAGCCGCTTCCCTTTGTTAATACAGAAACATGTAAGTCCCATAATAATGACAGTTTTATGTTGGTGCTGCTTTATGTACCTTCCTGAACCACAACATTCTACAATGTAAGAATGATTATGAAACAGGAATGAAAGCATTTCTAGGTCCCTCCTCCAGCTGCATGTGGAAGGCTGAAGCACTCCAAAATGTTTTCTGTCTAAAGTAACCTGCTAAATAACATAACACTCTATCATATAGATATCTGCTGTGTACCTTGCCTGCTAAATGTTTTCATATTTATTACGCATCCTTAAGGCTAATGGGCATTCCCATAGGATCTCTGTTAGTCTGACCTAAATGGAAATTCAGTATATCAATACTGACCACCGGCATATATAAAAGATCACAGGTCAACCTGGAAATGGCAAAGGCCATTACTTATTACCCTTTCCTGTGTAATTTTGATTGATGAGGCCTACAGGTCTCATTACTTGAAAAATATAGCATCTACATGTGCAGGCAAATCAAACGCAAAGCAACCATCTATAAAGGCACAAAGAATTAGCCTCTCTCTGTATAACCAAATTTCTCTTTAAATGTTGCACAATACTGTGAAAAAGTAACTTTCTTTCCATTGCTGCTGTCCTGACACCTGCTTTGTGCCAACATGCATAGACACACTGACATCAAAAGAATTACCGGTGTTTGTTCCCAAAAAACAGCGAAAACTGGTTTATTTTAATTTTGAGCATGTATGTATAACTGCCAGTCACGTGACGGGCTCATGTACTGTAATTAGTCTGACATGAGTAATGGCAAGATAAAATAGTGGAGATATATTAAAAAAATTTTTTTTTTTAAAATACAAATGTATATAAATGTATTATTTTGTTGAAATTGACAACTTTTTTAAGGCTGTGAAATAAAGTGAAAGTTTTTTTTTTAAGGCAAATTGTGTAGATCCAGCATAAATTTCACTTATCTTAAAGTCTGCCCACGTAACCCTCTGTAAAACCACTCCTACAATCCTAAATATATATATATATATATATATATATATATATATATATATATATATATATATATATATATATATATATATATATACACTTTTTTGAAACAAAAATGTTCACTAAACTCCACTTCTTTTAAGTATTCTCTTTGGTCAACCTGTGTTTTACCTGCATTAAATGTTGCCAGCCCACCAATTGGTGCAGGGATGCCTTGTCCTGGTATTAATAGTGGGGTGATCCTCTGGATTTGGGGTGACAATGAGTTGCTTCCCTGGAAGCTGAGCATCTGAGATGTCTGTTTGTTTTCAGAAACAAGGGGAGCCACCGCTGCTGGATGGTTGTCTCTATATCGGCTTTCTTCCTTTAGTTGTTGCTGGATAGCTGCACGGAGCCTTGTAATGTGCTGACGAGAAAATATATGAGCACGACATGGAGTGGTGGGCCCATATTTTACATTGCAGTGAGTGCACTCTGTGGGTTGTGGCCCCTCATTACTTGTGACTGTGCTACTGAGACCTTGGAGCTTGGCTTTCTTTTCTTTAGCCCTGGCATTCTGGAACCAAACTTGGATAACCCTCTTTTGTAAGCCAATCTCTCCCCCTAAGGAATCACACTCCTGCATGCTCGGCGTACGATACTCTGAGTAGCATGCTTTCAAAATCCTTAGCTGGAGACTACTCATTTGAGTCCTAAAACGTCTGGCTCCTGTAGATCCAAACAGTCCATCAGAGTTTAATCCCCCCTTCCCAGGGCTTGGTGGTCCAGGGTCTGAATTGGACGAATCACTCATTTCCCCTCCCTGTGGACTGTGTATCAGACTTTCTAATGGTTTTGAGGCACCTTTCTCAGCTGACTTTTGATTGCTTTCTCCTTGGCTTTCCAAAGGATGATTTTCAGGAGTTGGTGGACGCACATGCTGCTCAGAAGCCAAAACTTTATTTTGATCTGGGATGTCCACAACAGCAGAGGCTTCTATTTTGTCACGTTTTTGTGTTTGATCTCCTGATAGCTGCGAAGAACTTAATAAGCCAGGTGTGGATTGAGGTTTTATGTCTGAGGCCATAGGCAACAAAATGGAAGCTGCTGGATGCTTGCCTGGGTAAGACGCTAGCAGCAGACCTGGCGATGACTGAGGGCTGTTTACAAGGGTAGAAAGTACCTGTGCAGGATTAACCAGAGTTGGAAAAGTTTGAGTTGGGTTTACAAGGCTAGGTAAACCCTGAGGAGGATTAACAAGACCAGCCAAAGACTGAGCAGATTTAACAAGGCTTGGGATAGCCTGGGAAGGATTAACTAGGTTTGGCAGTATTTGTGTAGTATTTAGTATGCCTGAGAGAACCTGGCTTGGACTAACAAGAGATTTACTGGTGACTGGTGTTGAAGTCATCCCCAGAGAAGTCTGAGCTTTAGATAACAGTGGAGAAGAGCCTTGTCCTGGACAGGACACTGATTTGGTTACTATAGAAGGTGTTACTTGACTTGGCGAAACACTGTAGTAAAAACTAGTGGTTGCCTCCCTTTTTGCTCCTTCATTTGGTGCATCATCTTGTTGACGAGAACCTGAGGCTACAGTAGGGGGTGCGCCACGATATTGACCTTTACGTTCACGAGCCCTAGTGTTCTGAAACCAAACTTGTACAACTCTCTTTTTGAGGTGTACTTCATAAGATATACGATCAAGAGTGCTGCGTGTTGGGTTAGAGTCCTGTAAGTACCAGCGATGTAAGATATCTAGTTGCTCTGGCAATATGGTTGTCCTCAGACGTTTGTCTTTTGGGGGCTCATCTCCACCTTCACTACAAGTTGGAGAAAGACTTTCTTCCTCATGTTTTCTTTTTCTTTGAGTACCTGTATCACTAGGTCCTGCAGGTATTTCCAGCGAGAGGTCCATTAAGTTAGTTGAAACATTATTATTGGTTGCTTGTGACTGGTTTTGATCTACCATTTCAGGATGAGTGGAAGTCAGCTTTTGCTCTTCAAGAACACCTTTTTGTTCTGACAATCGAGGGTTTTCCTCATTAATTGTAGATGATTTCACACGTTCCTTTGCATCTGATGGCACAATATTTGTCTCTTCCAATGCCTTTTGCTCCTCATCCTTGACCTGTATGGATATTAAGGGAATTTCAGGAGCTGCCGTCTTAACTGAAAGGTAATCTTCTTGGCTGACATTTCTTGGCACTTCCTGTTTTATTTCTTCATCAGCCACTTCCTCATGCTGCTCACTGTAGCATTCTTTAAGATGACGGATGAGCTGGAATATACATGGCATTGTGATACCACATTTCTTACATGGAGGCACTTTACTATTAGAAGCTGGTCGTTCCCCTGGTGGACTAGGTAGCAGTGGGGGTGTAGAAGTGCCAGTCTCAAAAGCTTGTTTTCTTGCTTTCTGACGGGCATTTTGGAACCAGACAACAACCACCCGGCCAGGCAAGCTCAATAAAGTTGACAGATTTTCCACCTCGCTGTCCCTTGGATAAGCGCTGTATTCAAAGAAGCTATTCAAGGAGTGAGTCTGGAAGTCAGAGAATTTTGTTCGTGAGAAGCGTCTGTTGCCCATGCGATCATATTTTGAAGCCTCCGCTCCTGCCTCTTCCTGCCCTTCATAGTTTTTTTTCTCTTGTGCATACCATTGCTGTATGGCTGTAAGAGGCAAACCAGTCTTATTAGCCGCCCACAGGAAATGTTCCTCTACTGGATTATTTGAAAGGTCCAAAAGACTATGAAGACAGTTGAGCTGCTCAGCTGTGATACCAAAGTCAGCAGATTCCTCTTTTTCTTCTGTTTGTTGTGAGCACTGTGAAGTGACTGAGAAATCGAGTGGGGTAACAGATGAAGATGGTGTTTCCATAGGAACCCCTGTAGGATTGTGGCTATCATAGCTGCGTCGGTAATGAGCAGCATACTGACTCAAAGCCTCAAATGGAAGCAGACGCTGGTGCATATGCTCTTCATGTGTCTTAAGAATCAGTCTGTTGGAAAATAGTTTCCCACAAGTTCCACATTGGAGTTTTTCTGCAGAAGGTGGTGTGGGGGAGTCACTACGTGGTGCAGCAGGAGGTGGTGGCTGAACTTGGGGGTGGCTGCTTGTTGGTTGCCGTCCCTCATTGTACTGCGCAACTAGCTCAAAACCAAAATTCTCTAAAAGAGTACGAGCTGTGGACACATTTGGGTCTCCAGCTTCTTTGGGTGCGTGTTCTAATTTTGACTCTGAATTCTGACAGCCATCTGCTTCCCCCGTGGCTGCCTCCTGCTCATCAGGCATTTTATCTTCCTTTTCCTTTGCTGCTCTAGGTGTTGCACTGTACTGATCACCCTCTTCTTTTATAGATGGTGGCTGCTGAGCACCTCCAAAAGGCAAGACAGGAGAAGCACTTCCATCTCCACCAACCTTCAGCTCTTGAAGGTAGAAAGGAAGCAAAAGCTGCTGCTGTTGACGCTGGAGTTTCAAAAGGGCTTCTGGTATTAAAGGAAATGAGGGAAGCAGAGAAGAAGCAAACAGAGGGGGAGGCTGAACAAGTGGTGGAGGCCGGGGCAAATCCAAAGAAAGCTGCATTGCAGCAGGGGTGACAGAAGGTAAGATAGGAACACCCAAACAGGGAGCTATATGCGGTCTCCTTTTTTGGGTATCTACACTTTGCAGGTCCCCAGATGGTTCATTTTTCCCATCATTCATATGCTCATTCTTGCAAATGGTGTCATGAGATTTTTCTGTAGGAGCTTTAGCAAGATCATATTTTGACCCTCTGGATCGAGTCTGGTGAAGCACAGAACGCATGTGAATTTCAAGAGTTGAGCTCTGGTTGTATGAAACATGGCAAACAGTGCACTTGTATGGCTTGTCCTGTCCAGACTGGGCTCCGTGGCTTTGAAGTGCAGCCCCTTGATCTTGTCGGTTGGACAGAGAAGGGTCGAGTGAAGCTTTACGCACCTTGTGCAAATGGGAAACAGAATTATAATGAACAAGCAATATGTTCTTTTGTGTGAATGATTCCTTACACACTACACACTTGTGAGGTCTCGAGGGGTCCAAAAATTTGTCCATGGCAAAATTGGTAATCTTGCGGTATGTTACTTGCTGTGGGGGAGTTGGTACATTCTCCTGGGAGCCAGTCTTGTCATCCAGCTCTAAGACTTCAATTTCTCTGCTTCTGACTTCGCAAGCTTGTTGAATATCAGATGGGTTAAGCTCAAGATGATCTTTCTCCAAATGTGCTCGTAGGTCGTTGGAACTGTTGGATAACTGCTGGCACATTGTGCATGAATTATCTTCTTGGGACTTTTCAAGGTCCCCTGAATATTCTGTTGCCTGAACTGGACTTGTAGAAATTTCAGAAGGCGATTCTGGAGGGGAGTGTTGATGTGGGATGTCACCTATGAGAAAGCAAAAGAATATTATTTTAAGAGTAGAAAATAAATTGTGAAATTGTCTTATAAAATCACATTACAGATGTGACATGGAATGTGTACATTTTGGGTAGCAAGACAAAAGTGATATCTCCATTATCACAAGCAATTCAAACCAGGGTATTCAGCTTAACATCCAGCGTAACACATAAAGAATTGATCTGATAACCCATTTTATCCATATCAGTTAATATATAATATATTTTCAGAATGAATACGTAACCACTGGTTACCAACAGATTGATTTGAGTGTGTCACTCACCAAACACCTGACAGAAAATAATGTGGATTTTAACTGAAACAGAAAAAAGACTGGGAGTTAAAGAGACAACTCTATCCATTCACTGGGTGATGCATGTATGCATGCTCCTGGATTGTTTGAGTACAGTGCCCTTCATGCAAGCTAAAGGGCAGAGTACTTAAGATGGCAGTTTTTCTATATAGTATTATTCAATAGCCTATACAACTAGAAAAGTTTATTTTTGATGAAAGGCATTTCATATTAAACAGTGTTTACATATGGACTGTTTTATGTGATACTTTTAGAAAGGCTGCATACTTTGCCTTTAATATTTGATATACACATATTGTTTTCTTTGAAAAAGTATGTAAACCAAGCTCTATATCTAGTAGCAAGATTTACCTATGAAAATACATTACAGGTACTGCATAAATGGTACTTACAGGAAGTATGGGCCTCTGAGGAGGGCTGTGATGGCTCTTCTGTTACTCTGATAGGAAGAATTCTGGTATGAAAACTAATTTCCACTTTTTGCGCCTGTAAAAGATTAGCAATAGATGTAAGTATTGCTGCAGATAAATGAACATATAGCATGAGAGTCAAAATTAGGGCATACTCTGGGTGAGCTACTGAAACATTTTACATCCAGTTTTGTAATGTCTATTTAATGAAGAAATGTACATATACTGAAATATGTAGAATTAGAAATATGCAGCTATTGTTAGCAACACCTTTCCTACATAAAATATAATTTTACGACATCCTTGCATTAAACTCAGAAAAATATTAAACCTCTAAGGTACTCTGAAGGGTGAACTGTGAGGGAATAAACTAGCCTGTATAATTATATCTTTTTGACCACCACAGTTTATATTTTTTATAGAGAAAAGGCATAATCTAAATGATTAAATATGTCAGATTCACTATGGCAAACAGGAACAAATAATAATGTATGATAATACCAATGCACAGTTTAATGGTTATCTAGGGTTAGAGGAAGTCAAACTTTTTCAGAGAAAATTTAAAGTTGAACTGTAGGCACAACATGTCTGTCTTTTATAAGAATAAATTATTTCCCAGAATTTAAAAGATAAAAATGTTATGGGTACAATACAATTGTACAATCCTGTTAAGTGTAAACCAGTATACACACACACCAACCACAGATTTGATTTGTGTTATAAAGTACAAAAAATATTTTGTTTTATACCCCCATAAGACCAAATTTGTGTAACACTTTCTTTATGTTATTATAATTTTATTTAATTGCATAAAGAAGTGTTTTGTCATGGGAAGAGGAGACACAAACTACAGGCAAAGGGATTGGCTGATGGCTGACCATGACAGAGAAATGGGTAGTAAACATCAGCCCACATGGCACCAATCCTTTATTTCGAAGGCACTGTAATAATTCTTTAGAAAAAAATCCAATGGCACACAGGATTGATGCAAGCAAGACTGCCTTGCGTGTTTTAATGCGGAGTCATGTTGAAGTCACTGTAATAATTCTGCCAGCTTCTTCAATGTAATCAATAGAATTATACAATACTCATTATCATATTGTGGTATTCTTTCAGAGAATAATAAAATCACCCTGGAATACTGAACAGCTCTGTCCTACACCTCATATTGTTTCCATCACCTTCAGCTGTCCAGGTTCTGGAAAAAAATGGATCCCATACCTGTACTGCATTCTAAAGTTGTTTAGTCATCATTAGCTAAGTTGGGCTAATACATTTATTTGCTCCTAAGGCCTATAATTAGGTTATGACAGGGACCTATGCAGATGCACTGTTAGAGTAACACATAACTGGCCTGGTGCAGTCCTCGTCCTAACAAGAGTTTTAAAAGGGTTGGGCATCCCCTTATTCAACATGATCTAATTGAATAGGGCTTTTGCTGAACATAGATTTTGCCTATTGTTGTAATGATGAAAATTCTTTGAATTTTGTTACTTCTTAAACTAAACAGGATAAGTAAAGAACTTGAAGCTATTGTCATTGGCATACACATGGTTCCAAAATGTTGGCCAGCCAAAGAAATATCTAATTGGGGACTGGCCGGTTTGAATATCCGTGAAATCTGTGCTAGGACTATTAAAATCATATTAAGCTTTAGATACTGTTCTAAGCACTCACTGCATTGTGAAAAAAACTATTCCTTATTTTGAGCTTTGTTTGGAATACATTAAAAGGGAATAGGTTGCATAAGTAAGGCAGTGTTATTATTATATTTTTAGAATATTTAATTATTTTTGCTTGTATTATATGGTGCACCAACTTACCACCTGCAACAGTTTCTCCACACATTCAGACACAACATTGTGTCCATGCCCAAGATGACCCCTCAGGTTTGCAGTTCCCATTAGCTGTTCTTGACACAAAGGGCATCGGAAAGTAGGCTGCAGAGCATGCTGGGACACTGCATGGCTTTGCACTTGATCCTCGGAGGGACTGACGTAGGCACAGAATGGGCAGCAGAAAACCTGCATTGGAAACATTTTTCATTAAATTAATGCCAGAAAGCTAAAACAAAAACAGAGACAAAGGGAAGATCTTAACTAATCAACAGTGGGCTGTAAAGAGTGGTTAAGGGTTACTTTACTTAATTACAGTTGCACTCTAAAACAGTTTAATGTGTGATGGTTATTCTACCCAGAGACCATTATTTGCAGGTCTGAGTGGAATCATCCTGCTGCTTTGCCGAGATTAAATCAAATCTCAACCATAAACTACACTGATCTTACTCCTTTTATTGTATCACCAACAGTATCAATGTTTCAGGGGGGTACAATAAAAGGGGTAAGCTCCCCAACTGCAGATAATTGTGTGTGTGCAGATCCGTAAAAAATGTTGCTGTTGCTAAGGGCCCTAGCCGGGCCAGAACCACCAGTGCAGTAGAAATAAATTGCAGAAGTGCGGTGGATTCATCACATTAACCCAGTGACCATATCACCATGTACAATTTTGAAAACCTTTAATAAGCATTTATTTTTAAAAGAAGTATTTCTAGTTTTACCCCCTTTATGTTTTTATAAATATTCAAACCTAAAGGAGGATGCAATTTTGATACGAACATAAACTTGGTCCACCTACAGTGGCACTACAAAGGATATCACCAGTCCCCTCAGTAGGATATGTAAGGGTTTATTCCCTAATTTATTTGAACAGAAATCTGATTGTAAGGTGCAATGCTTTGGCATGTCTCTCAACCTTATTGCTTTACACATAGATAATGAACATTATTTAACATATGCTGCCAAGTAATCATTTTAAATGCAGCAGCTCCCAGACTTGCATCACCAATACTTTCTGCACCAAGATAACCCACAGATTTAGTGTTCAAAGCCCATAACAATTTAGCACGATTGTCTCATTTGATTTTTAAATGTGAAACATGTCAGGACAGAGATTTAAATTAGGCCTTGGCCTTTCAACTGCACAAAGGCCCAACAGAGCCACACAGACCCAAAGCACAGTTCTCCAACACTTTTGGCAAATGCCAGAGGGGCTGTTGCTAAGGGTTTTTGGACTGCAACCGTCATTCTATTTTTACAGCTCATTTAGAACCTCATGGGTATATATGACAGATGGTACTTCACAACAACTCTAGTGTGTGTATGAGAATTATTCTCGACATTAGTGCAGTTAGGTAACTGCAATTATGTTGTATGTTAAAGAATGTGGTTGAACTGGCAAGAGCTGCAGGCAATATGTCAGCTCTTTCCAAGAATGATCTGCAAGAAAAAAAAATATATTGCCTTTGCTAAATGACATCTTAGGAATTATTACTTCATATAATTCATTTTTATATAAAAAGGTATACATTTCTATATGGGACTGAAGAGATTTTAAAACATTCCATATTAAGTGCATTTAACAGGAACAGTGTCCGTTAATGTCAAATGTGTGATCTCTAGTTTCGAAGAATATTTTCTGACACGCACAGGTTTGAAGTAGAAAGAAAGAACGAGAACATAATTAGACATTTTCTTCATTAGAAAACAAATACCTTGCATAAGCGTAGTGAGATCTGAGTGATTATGTACTATACCGGTTACTGGAACATGCTGACTTTTTCTGTGGGGAAGAGTTAAAAGTATGGAGGAGGCCAACCGACATGCTACAAAATTAGGAATACCACTGCACCTTGTGTTGATGGTTTTATAGGAAAAAATTACAGATATTTATATAATGTGCATATAGTGTGTGTGTGTGTATGCTTTGTTGCTGCTTGAGTTTCTTGTGCAGATAATAACGTGACTTTACTTTACACAGAAATGACTTGACAGCTCCATTAGTAAAGTATTATGATGTTAGTTCCATATCTTGTTGACAGTGACTGATTTGCATGAAGCTATTATGGCTGAGCAGGGCAGTCTATAGACATGTAAGAATATTATAGGATAATTGAGAGACAAGAGATCAAGGAGGAGAGAAGTGGAGAGAAGCAATGAACCAATAAGTATGATAATAAAGGAAATGGAGAGGAACAATCATGCACAAAATAGAACCAATAAGAAAGCAAAAATAAAGCCTGGATAAAGAATGGGAAGCGTAGGAACATCAAGTAAAATAAACCTTGAAAAATGAGATCTAAACTTGGGACAAAGTAGATGATACTAACACACTGTATTAACAGAAGTGTAAAACCTATTTTAGTATGCAACTAAAGGTAAAATTACTGGGGGTTGTGCCATGATAAAGCCATTTTGCTCTGGTTTACTAGCATTCCCTGCACGTCAATGCCCCGGGGAGCACTTCTGCAGTACAGATATTGCAGTGCTGAGGTGAAAAGTAAGCCAGACTAGTCATTTTAGGTGAAATATGGAATAATCCAATTTGGATCAATCAGATCATTATGGGAGCAACTAGTGGGAGGATATTGCATCAATGCAGAGTCACAGTCATTGGGATTTTCCAATTTGATGATTCAGGATGTTCCATTGAATTCTGTAACATCCTGGATACATTATGCCTGAAGAGATGTAATTTTGAAATCTAAAAAGATACATTGTTTTACATATCTCAGTATAAACAGTATCATGTTTATTTTTAAAAAAATAAAGTGAACACAGTTAGAGGAGAGTTATTTATAGGAAACCAACAATGTTCAGCTGAAATCTGTTTCGGACTACTGACAGAGCCCATGTACAAGGGGAAAAATACTACTTTAGTCACTGCCCAAGCAGAGCCATTTTTATTACATGCGAGTCAGATAGGCTGAGACATTACTCGTCTGTAGTAAAGCAGACAAACTTGGCCAGCTAGGAGATAAGGCCAACCGCAGCATACAAAATACACTTATGCATATTTACAACTGACAGTGGCATCCGTGTCCAGACTGGGTTTCAAAATAGGCCCCAGCATTTCAGGTACAAACAGCCACAGGGAGTTTAATGAATGGGCCTGTAAATCTAAACCATGTCATAGTTAAACCACTGATGGGTTTGGTTAGGTTAGTGTGGGTTTTCGGTGCATTGATGTGGGTATGTCACTATAAGTGATAGCGTGTGCAGTTGTGATTGTGCCATCTGCCCATCTCTGCCATTTATTAGCGGTGATGCATATTGTGTGTGTGTGGGGGGGCAATTAATCAGCATTTAATGCTTTAGTATGGCGTTTAAAGGGATAACTGTCCTGGGAAAACATATTTTTCTCAAAACGCATCGGTTAATAGTGCTGTTCCAGCAGAATTATACACTGAAATCAAATTTTCAAAAGAGCAAACAGATTTTTTTATATTCAGTTTTGAAATCTGACACGGGGCTAGACATGGTGTCAGTTTCCCAGCTGCCCCTAGTCATGTGACTTGTGCTCTGATAAACTTCAGTCATTCTTTACTGCTGTATTGCAAGTTGGAGTGATATCACCCCCTCCCTTCTCCTCCCCAGCAGCCTAACAAAAGAATAATGGGAAGGTAACCAGATAGCAGCTCCCTAAAGGTGGCCATACATGGGCACGAGTTGGCAGCTTATTGGCCCGTGTATGGGGCCCTCCAACCGGCTTCCCCGATCGATATCTGGCAGAAAGTCGGACATCTCTGTTCGTTTATGCGGTCCTGCGATCCGACCGCCCGTTACCCATCGTTAGGATCCGATACAGCCCAATACTGATCACCTCAAGGTGGGCATATCGGGGAGAGATCCGCTTGTTTGGCGATGTCTCCGTATATGGCCACCTTAACACACAAGATAACAGCTCCCTGGTAGATCTAAGAACAACACCCAATAGTAAAAGCCAAGTCCCACTGAGACTGATTCAGATACAAGTAGGAGAAATAACAGCCTGCCAGAAAGTAGTTCCATCCTAAAGTGCTGGCACAAGTCACATGACTGGGGCAACTGGGAAACTGACAATATGTCTAGCCCCATGTCAGATTTCAAAATGAAATATAAAAGAATCTGTTTGCTCTTTTGAGAAATGGATTTCAGTGCAGAAGTCTGCCGGAGTAGAACTATTAACTGATGTGCTTTGAAAAAAAACATGTTTTCCCATGACAGTATCCCTTTAAATTCTAACACGCTAAATCGTGTGCTGCTAAAAGAGTTCAGTTTCAGAAGAGAGAGGGTCTGACTAATAGTAGCAATACTATGGTTAGAGAAAATAATTAACTGTATTGGAGCATACTTTATAAGGCTGACTGTCTCTTGGTGTAAGGCCTGTTTTGTTTAGTTGTGTTATAGTTTATGTGTGTTATAGGTCAGGAACCTATTTGTTCAGTTTACAACAGCGAGAAGAAGGCGCAGGCATTTAAGCTGTTGCTGAACCACAGCTCCCACCATGCCCTCCTAGATGATGGGTGTTGCCTTGTGTCAGTGACGCTGATCCTGTTTCATGCAATGTAACATTGTCTCCCATGTGATTAGTGGCCACTTACCGTTCTGTACAAACAAGACTCATCTTCCATATCCATGCAGCTCACTGTGAGACTAAGGAGCAAGTTAGGGCTTCTCCTGTCCCAGTACGGCGGCTTCATGCAGCTCCCTTGTCCCTGTGCTACTACCCACCCTCCTTTCTACTGATCTCCCCCCACTCCTAGCGTATAACTGGCTCCTTCTAAACTCCTTCTGCCCCCGAATTCCTCACTCTTTTTCTAACTTCTCCGCTACCTCCCACTGTCCCCACCGGCTTCCCCAGCACTCGCTTGCCTTCCTCGCTTCCTGTCACGCTGTACCCCCTCCTCCTTCTCTCCCCTACTTTCTCTATTGGCAGAGCCCCGCTTTTTGCCCTCTTTACCCCTATAATTAGGGCTGCTTTTTGTCGCTCTTTGCTTCTTTCGGCCTAGCTGGTAAACAAAATCCTCTTCCCCCTCCTTTCTCCACCCCTGCTGGGTGTTCCAGAATTGGGCCCATGCTTAACCCTCGCCTGCCCGGCCCTTCCCTGGGAAGAAGGCCTCGCTGCTTCCTGCGGCTGCTGTTTCATGCAGGACATGTGACTGCAGGGCGTGCTGGGGCTAGTCACTGGCTGCAATTAACACATCGGAGCAAAAGCGTCATGCTCTCCTCAGAGCACCGGCTGCTGTTCAACTACAAACTATATGGTTGTTGAGGAACTCTGGGAGTTATAGTAAACACCAGCTGGCGGGGAACTTGCACAAAACTAGTTTCTACACAAAACATTGACTGCCTTTTTGATTTATTTCTGCTATATACTGTATCTGGCAAAGCAGGATTTTTATATGGGATATACATATAAGCATAACAAAAGTTTGCACTCACAGGTCTTACAAATGGAAAAATAAGGTGTTTAGAAAAAAAAATATTTTCTAAATAAACACCCTTTTCCATTCGTAAGACCTGTGAGTGTGAGCTTTTTTTGTGCTTATCAAGATTGAATAATCAGGGGAATTTTGCACAAAAGGCCAGTAGCACCTTTACACGTGTCCCTTATTATTCAGAGTTGGCCCATTCATCTTACAGTGTGAGAAGCGCAAAAATGCTTGCATATCGAATCACATCATTTGAGGGCTCATAGGGGCATCCAGAAATCTCATTGACTAACGTTTATTGAAGTCGGAATATGATATCTGACTTGAGACTTTGGCGCAATACCTCAGGGTTCCTTTGTGGCTGCAGTCACACATGACCAGTGGCATAACTACCAAGAGTGCAGTTGCACCCGGATCCACAGCCCCTAGGGGCCTGTTGGAACCGTGATAACCAGCGTCGGACTGGGATGCCAGGGGCCCACCAGAAAACCTTAGACTGGGAGCCCACTTTCCAAACTATTATTCCTCCTCTACTCACTAAACCTCTTTATTCTCCAAGTCTTTTATATCTACTTACTATACTCTATTGTTCCATTATTAAGCCTCTTTTTCCTAAAAAGAAATAGGGAATGACCATGAAATATGTCAAATGGTTAGAAGCAAGAGGGTCCACTGACACCTGGGCCCACCGGGAGTTTTCCTGGTTTCCCGGTGGGCCAGTCCGACACTGGATAACGGTTATTGCGAGTGGCGGCGCAAGGGGAGATTTTACAGCATGCATGCCAGCAGCACTCCAGCGTATGATTTAAAGGGGGTGAGTCTGACAGGGGGGCCCAGGTGTCCATCCTGTACCAGGGCCCGCTGGCAACTAGTTACGCCACTACACATGACTCAACATCATTCATTAAAGGGGTGGTTCACCTTTGAGGTAACTTTTTGTATGTTATAGAATGTCCAATTCCTAGCTACTTTGCATTTGGTCTTCATTATTTACTTTTGGAGTTATTTGCCTTTTTCTTCTAATCCTTTCCAACTTTCAAATGGGGGGTCACAGACCCCATCTAAAAACAAATGCTCTGTAAGACTACAGATTTATTGTTATTGCTTCTTTTTATTACTCATCTTTCTGTTCAGGCCTCTCCCATTCATATTCCAGTCTCTTTTTCAAATCAGAGCATGGTTGCTAGGGTAATTTGGACCTTAGCAATCAGACTGCTGAAATTGCAAACTGGAGAGCTGCTGAATAAAAATCTAAATAACTCAAAAACCACAAATAATAAAAAATGAAAACTAATTGCAAATTGTCTGAGAATATCACTGTCTACATTAAACTAAAAGCTAATTTAAAGGTGAACCATTGCACCCCACCAGTAGTCCAGATGCATCAGGCGTAAATAAGTCTATTAATGTAGCTTCACTGTTTATAGAGCAGCTAGCATCAGTAGGCACAGTGTATTTTTGCCTAAAGATTCTGCTACAGATGTAATTTTGACACAGAGTGCCAAAAATTACACATTTTCAGCTCAACTGAATCTGATTTGCTTAAAGCACACAAAAAAATGCTGCATTCTGAGTAAAAAAAATTTAAGAATTGTGTCTGAAATGCACTTTTCACACCACATTCTAACATCAATACTAATCATTGGGTATGATTTCTGTGTGCTCCAGTGAGCCCTCACATCCCAAAGCACCTAAAGGTCTGTCACTGGGCTGGGAAACTGCTGAGAAGTATTGTGCTTCTGAAGTTGCAGTTGCACTTCATGGTTTCCCAGAGCCATAGTCCCTTCCTACTACATGCTCAGATGTGACTAAAGGTGGCCATAGATGTAGCGATCTGCTTGTTTGGAGATATCTCTCCCCGGTATACCCACATTGAAGTAGGCAATATCGGGTTGATCCGATCATGGGCCCTGGGAACGCACAGATGCAGCCACGATCCAACGGGATTTTTTAACCAGATATCAATCAGGGAAGCCGGTCGGATGGCCACACACACGGGCCAATAAGCTGCCAACTCAGTCTGTCTGCAGCTTTTATCGGCCTGTGTATTGGGGCCTTATGCATGTTATTATTAAGATTTCCCACAGACTGACTGCTTTGAACTGCTTTTCTGTCAGGCCACTGGCCACACTATGTACAAAGGCCACAGCAGTCACACCAGCTGGTCAGATTCAGGAGGGAGCCTACATCTGAGCAGTTTAATGAACAGACAAAAAACAAGCACACACATATAGAGAGGTTGGAGCACTACTTTCATGCTTGTGATACATAAAATCTTCATTGTGCACCAAATAAACACACATACCGTTGTCCCTTCTGCAGGTTTTTCACACTCTGTACTGGCTGCTTCGTCTGGTCCAGGGCCTACATTAAGATGAGTGGGAGAGGATGCAACAGTAAAGAGTTAGGCAATCGTATTGGTTTGTACAATGTTTGTCAGCATATAAAGTTTCTCCAGAAGTACCAGAGAGAGTATGTGGTGAAAATGCCTTTGAATGTCCCAGTCTGGCACTGCTTCTGCTTTTGACATAAAGCTTATTTAATTCTGTCAGTTGTTACATGGACTATTCACCCCTCCTTCTGGCTTCTTGCCTCCAGCTGCAGGCTACATTTACCACAGGAGAGTTCACTGCTGTGACATGATAAGCAGGTTGGAAATACAATTTTTGTAAACTCCTGCCCACTTGATTTAGTCATGCTGTGGCTCTGCTAAGGAAGTGAAAGCCTCAGATATAGGTAAGTGTGAGGAAAGGTAACAATGGACTGTGTTCCAACATAGCTGTGCGGCTACACTATAAACCTTTGTGTAAAAGGGGGAAGCATTTTGGGCAAAAATTATTGTTAGCCCCAAAGGCACATACTGTAGGTTCTTAGCCCCCAAACAACAAATTCCACCCAGGAAATCTTCTTACTCACTTTGGGACATGCCTTTGCTCTCTTCGTCTGATTCTGGGTTTGGAGTGAATTCTGAAGACCTCAGTGTTTTAACTAAAAAAAAAATATAGGTTAAAAGAACCTTTAATACTTTCAAAATACTTTTGAAATAAAACATAACCTACAGATTAATAAGTTACTTATCAAAGAATCATATCAAATTGACATGCACATATCAGTAATATTGGCCTTTTACATATTTTACCTTGAGCTCCCTTTTTAATATTCTGCATTTTTACTCACTGGACAACTAACAGGAAAAAATGTGTGGAAAAGACATAGGTCTACCCATTCACTGGCTGATGTAATCTTCCATGTATGCATGTCATTTGTTTGTGCCTGAGATCAGCACCTCATGCAAGTGAGAGGGATGGGCTTTAGTATTATAATTATTCTTCTTACAGAAATTATTCCTCATTCACAACAGTCCCTGCCCCAGTGAAATTTACAACCTAATATCCATATCAATTTCACACACACACACTATGGGTTGTTTTATTAGAAACCAACTCTAAGGAAAGGGGCAGCAGATTAATAAGAGCATGCAGGGTCCTTGAGAAAAGAATCTTAAGAGGGGGTTGGCTGTCGGAGCTGCTCCCCCCATGGCCTTTTTTAAGGCCATATTTTCTATAGGGGTACACTAGCAAGATGGGGGGTGCTGATCTCCTGCTGGCTCAGTGTATGTACAATACAGTGTCAATAATACACATGCTCAGACCCGGCAATACAGAAGAGGGAAAAATCACAAATAAATGCACCACTGGCCAAAATAAATAATACCCTATATCCAATTGTTAAGTGCCAAATAATTGAGAAATCAAAATGTAAAATTGCCCAACCCTTAATATATTTACTGTATTAGTGCAGACAGTACACACCATAGGAAGCAAACATAATGTCAGATATTCAACTGGATAGTATAATTATATGGTTATAAAGACAAGCATTCTCAAACAGGGACAAAGAGAGTTTGACAAGGGACATATTATTCAGGGAAGCAATGAGAACAGGCAATTTAAAAGGCAGAGAGACGCGAGAGGACTGGGTGAGGGGACAGGCACAGTGTCACCAGATAAACGATTATACTGAAAATTGACAGTTGTGGGGAATTTATTCCCGTTTCAGCTAATTAAAGTGTTAAAGTTCTTTAACACCATTCAACAGCCGCCAAAATCATAAAATATTGATCAGGAGATGGGCCCAGAGCCAGACAAGAAGGAGGGGTAGGAGGGAGAAAGAGGGAGGGCACAGAGAGAAAGGAACTGAGAGGATAAGAATGCAGGACAGGTTAAGGCTAAGATTAGGTATATGTGGTTCCAAGTCAATGATTGCATCAGTGGATTTTCTTGTGAATTTAAAAACAACAATTAAAGCACTGACATTTATGTTGCATTTTACAACAGGCAACAGGATCAGAAACAGCTCTTACTAACTGCAGTGAAGAATATTAATTGAAAGCTGTAGCTTTCTGTAGATGAACGGATTGTGTACCAGCAAAACCCAATTATTCGTAGATATAATTGTGTTTTATTGAAATGGTCAAGAGTTTATTCTGGATTCACAGATAGTATATTGTTAGTACAGGCGTGGGATCTTTTATCTAGAATGCTTGGGACCTGGGATTTTTTTGAAAAAGGGCTTTTTCCCTGTAATCTAGATCACCACACCTTAAATTTAAATAAAACTTGAGCTACTGAATTTATATAAATGTATGCCTGAAAGCTACTTTATTTAAATAGCTAAAAGCTTTTTTTTTTTTTTTGTATGGTATCTTGCATTGCTTCATGTTAAGCACGCCTGAAGGCTTAATTAGTTAACATGCATAATTTATAAATACAATTGTGTAACCCCCATGTTACAGCAGCTCATGAAAGAAAAAATGGATTATTTAAGTGGCTTATTGACTGTTCAGGCCTAAATATTTATTTATTTATTTTTCAGTAATATCACTATATATATATATATATATATATATATATATATATATATATATATATATATATATATATATATATATATATATATATATATATATTTAGAGATTTAAATGTTTCCACAAGACTTTGACTGCCCACTTTTAGTTTTCCTTGTGCCAGGCATTTAGTAGGAAAGTAGCTTTGATGTACTGCAGATAGAATATACATTTAAGTAGACAAGTGGAAGAGTTTCACTACGTTATACTTGATTTATAAAAAACGTAACACAACTTGACAGCTTGGTTAAGTATTTATTTTTACCAGACCATATTCTTACGTATAGTACCTAAAACCTCCAGGCCCCAAACAGTTAGCTTTTGGGAGAACTCATAAGAGAGAAATGAACCTCATAAGAATGTTTCTTGGTAACCACAACTAAATTTCTTCTTACTTCTGAAGGCGCTTCTACAGTATTATTTAGGCATCTGGCTGCTGTGTCACATTTTTCAGTTCTTATCGGATTGTTCATCAGGTGGGGGGGGGATAGTTGGGGGCCACAAAAGTATAATCTTTATTTCACATATGAAATTAACACGGTAGTGGAAATAGTGTTAGATAAATGAAGCTGTTTGACTTATCTATTCTGCCATTTTGTTAAACCTCTGATAATGAAATGTTGATCCTGCTGACTGCTGAAAATACCTGATGAATTGCTCTAGCGGCGCACATAAATATTTTATGGTTTTTAGGCATCTCTATAAGTGTATGCTATCTGCAAGCTATGTAAAGGAAAGAAATGAAGGGTACAAATGAAATTTTGGTCCAGAAAATTTGCCTTGAGAAACAGTGAATTATCATTGATTATTTAATATAATATATATTGAAGTGCTATATAATTTTACATTTTCCTAAAGACTTACAGTTTATTGAATCTTGCTGCAATTTTATTGAATCTTGCTGCAATTTTATTTAAAAAGTATTGTGCCATATGTGGTTAGCTAATGACAAGATCAATATAATTTTACCTGGCTTCAGCATCAGATTGCTTATATTCTGCAGTTCTTACCATGTTCCTGTGGAAGGGGGCCTCTGCAGACACTGATGATTCCTTCCAGCATAACTTCCCCCTGTGTTAGCCTCCACTGTGCAAGGCTTTGATGGTGACTTGGTGAACGCAAATGCGCCGTCATCCCAAGACAAGAGCTAACTATACTGTCACATGGGCTACAGCGGAAGCTTGTGTCACTTTCACCGGCACCATCCATTGAATTCAAGAACTACACAAAAGACATACAAAAAAAACAATCTTAGCAAAATACAGTAAACGTATTTGCACAACCCTTGTTATAAAGACAAGATATCTGGCTTGTAAGACTGCATGTGAAGTCTGCAGATTCACAAAAGTTACACATAATATAGTTTTCATGATATAAAAGTGTCACATGATAACATGTTGTATGTCATACACACAAGCACTGGAACTATTGATTTATAATATTTTCTGTAAAATCAAGATTATTCACAATGAAACCAGATTTCCTATTTTATTCTAACTGCATTAAAGCAACACTTTGCAGATAAGTCATGGTTATAGAAAAGAATAAGCTTCTGTGTTCCCAGTATTACTTTAGTGTCCCTGGAGCACATTGTGTCATCTGACTGCTGAGTAAGCTGTTACCAGGAATGGAGGAATTAAAATAATACACAGGTAACTAAGTGCTGGCACCTGTACCTGAAAGAAAAGAACACTTTTTGTACAGATTCTCTGCTTAACCTAGTCATCCCATCTGTACTGCTTCAACATTCCTTGGCTTTCTTGGCATTCAGTATAATTATATCATTATAATTATTCTGTCTTGTCTTGCTGAGTAAAACAAGCGTGCTCTCGTAACTCGTTACTACTCAGAGAGGGAATTCTGCACCTTTTACCCAATCTTGATGCTGACAGGCCAGGCTGAGGGAAATGCATGATTTTCTGAACCTCAGTTTGCAAGCAAGAGGGAAACTATAAAAACATTACTGCCACTCTATTTGCCTGTACTAAAGTTATCTTAGTTAAATTAACTCTTACTCATAAGAGCAAGAATATGCAAATTAATAAGTTTAATGGTCAGAATAACACAGAATATTTTACTGTATTTACTAAACAAAAAAAGATTAGCATCATGCCAAGTGGATGACATGAACAAAACATCTTGCATTCTAGGAATCTCAGAAACAGATCATATGTTGCTATAAATAATAACTTAATATGTCGATAAGACATATCAAAGGTCGAGTTTTAGAGGTTTCTGAGGTTACCTCGAATGAACTCAATTTGAATGCTTTTGAATTATATCCTTTTAGAAGTAGTTTTTAGTTTTCATAAACTTAATTACACATGGTTTCAATACTCAGTGAGGACTTGGAGGAGATCAACAAAGCAATGTAATGAAAGGTGCAAAGTTTGCCCAACTCTTACTGCACCATAGCAGAAAATCAGGTAGTAAATTCTACATGTTGATTGATTGCTGTGGGGTATTAGACCAAAAGCAAACCCTGCAACTTTTTACCTTGAAATGCTAATCTTATGAATAGGCCCATACAGCAGTATCCATGAAAGCATGAGACGATGAAAAAAATGCTAGACACAGTCTGATTGGTTTATATATAGTGAATAAAGTGACCCCTCTTGTAAAATATAAGGATATTATAATAACAGAGAAGTTCCATGATCCATCAGTCATGTGACAGAAATGACATCAATAAGCTCCAATTATAACAGATGACATAACTAAGCACAGTTTATATAGTGAATAAAGTACCCCAGTTGTAAACTATAAGGATATTATAAGTTACCAAGGAGTTTCATGACCATATAAAAACACGAGGCCGAAGGTCATGGAACTCCAAGGTAACTTCTAATATCCTTATATTTTGCAACTGGAGGTACTTTATTTATTAGAATACACAAGTTTCAGTGAGTCATGTGACAGAAATTACATCAGAGCTCACCGTTTATAACTGGTGACATTAGAACTGTTTATAAGGATATCATTTACAGGATATTCATGGCTTTTTTGTATTATATAGTGAATAAAGTACCCCCTCTTGTAAAATATAAGGATATTATTAGTTACCGAGGAGTTTCATGACCATATAAAAACACGAAGCCGAAGGCCGAGTGTTTTTATACAGGTCATGGAACTCCGAGGTAACTTCTAATATCCTCATATTTTACAACTGGGGGTACTTTATTTATTATAATACACAAATTTTAGTGAGTCATGTGACAGAAATGACATCACTACTCACCGTTTATAACTGATGACATCACTACTCACCGTTTATAAGGATATAATTTACAGGATATTCATGGCCTTTGTGTATTATAAGGATATAATTTACAGGATATTCATGGCTCTTGTGTATTATAACATCTTATTTACAACAAACCCGTAATATATCTATAGTTCATTATTAAAGATGTTCCAGCAAGTGTCAGAATAATTTTAAATAAGAAGTTAAAGGGGAAACATAACTTTTTGAAACGTAAACATAAACATAATTTCAAGCAACTTTGCAATATACTTTGCAATATATCTCATTTAAAAATATGCAGACTTTTCATGATTTTTAATGGTTTCTGACAGTTCCCTAAGACTAGCCCCCTGCTCTCCTGTTGATCTCTCTGACTACTTTGCTGAGCTGGCTGACTACAGTTACTTTGTATCAACAGCCATTTGTCCTGAGTAGGGTTGCTACCTTTATGTCTGGCTGAGACTGGGCGGGTCCGTGACATCAGTGGGCGTGTCTGTGACATCAGTGGGCGGACCTGTGACGTCAGTGAGTGGGGCTATGATGCGCCGATCAGCGATTGGCTGATCACCGTGTCAATCAAGGGAATCCCGCCCAGTTTTCCTTATTTGGAAAACCGGGCAGGAAGTATAGACCTGGGCAACCCCTAAAAATACCGGGCTGTCCGGGTCAAAACCGGACAGGTGGCAACCCTAGTCCTGAGCCTGCATCCTCCAAACCCCATAATTCCCTGCACACATGATTTCAATAAGGAAAGGAATATAAACGTGAAATGAATTGTGGGATATGTAGTTCCTGCATGTTGTCTGTAAGCTGTGTGGAGAAGTTGTAACATCAGTGTTTTAGTCCCTCCTTCCCTGCCAGGATTTCGAATGTTACAGAAAGATAAAAACTGAACCCTGTGTTCCTGACTGGTTTAATAAATACTGGGGTTCATTTACGCAAAATTTTGAAGATGCAATCCCGACAAAATAGCACATTTAATAAATGTTCTCCATTGTGTTGATTCTCAATATCAGACACTGCTTATATAGCACACGTAAGGACAGTAAGTCACACACACTGTATGATGTGCAGTCTGTGGGACTCATTTACTAACTAGAGTCGTGTCCAGGCTGTTTTACATCACTCATGTAATCCTGGTATTATAATGAATGGTAGGTGTTGATAGAAATAAACAATGCTCTAGAACTGCCATATGCTCAGGTAGGTAAATATCCCTTACAGGTAAATAAAAACTACTGCTCTAAGACATTCTAAGAACTTCACAATAAGCCACAGCAAACGTCTTTCACAAAAATGGGAAAAAATAATATGTATCTGTACAACTTTTTTTGTCTGCAGGGTTTATTATCTCCCAACAGATCATAATGTAGAGAATTGTGTTATATTTAAATATTATTGGTTCCTTTACTATATGGAAAAACACTTGCTATAGCATGCTGCAATGGTGATTTAGGGGACCTTTTGAGAAACATTTGTTTGCAAGGCTCCATGTTTTAAAAAAACCCACACGTTTTGGTACATAACCAATTTCAAAACTTCACCTTGTATACCCTGAGGCTTTCTTCATGGCCTCCTCCCTGCACATGCAGCTGCAACTTCTCTCTGCTGTTGCTGTCAAACCCACAGAGATTACATCTCAAGTTCAGTGGAGGGAAAGAAGAAGCTTGACTGTAGCCACTGATGGGTAACTCTACTGCTGAGGCCTGGGCTGTAGCTAGTGCAGCGCCTCCTTCCCGCATATGGGCAGCCAGTTGGTACTTCTGAGCATGCTTATCGGTCTTCAGATGCAGCTGAAAGTTGGCTTTAAGTTGAGTGCTATAGGAGCACAGACGGCAGCAGTGCAAATCTCCTCTAACTTCTCTCCACTCTCTTTCGGGAAGAGATCGGCCTCTACTTGCATGAGAAAGCAATCCCTCCAAGCTATCAGTAGTAAAGGAGCGGCATATCAGACACCGAAATATGCCAGTTGAGGGCTCCTCCTCCAGGTTAGAGGAGAATGAATCCTGCAAGAGTGCAGATGAAGGAATGGGAATGTTGGAAGGGCCCAAACTGTTGAGTTGAGGGCCTGAGGCAGATTCTGTGGTAAGGAGGCTGCACGCTGATGAGAGAAAAGACAGATGCATTATAATACAGATAGGAGGTAGCATTAAAAAGTTATCTGTGCCAGACAATCACTATACTGCAGTAATATAACTACAGTTATATGACGTACTATGCTGTAAATGTTGTAATGCTTTAATTGACTACACAGTTAAAAATATACCTAAAAATTGTGTCTTATGTAAATTATAGCTTCAGAATAGTAAATATTGTGCTACAAAACATTGTTTAAATAAACTCAATGGAAAATGTACATGTTTCAGTAAAGAATATAACAATACTGTTTTCCAATTCCATTTCCCGGTATCATATGTGCGTGTACAATCCACAAGGCACCTAAATACTGCACCTAAAGACTGTATTGTATTGTTTTTTTGTTGTTTTTTTTTGGTATGAAAACAACTTATTAAGTTCTTCAAATAATTTCATAAACCATACACCTACCCCCATTGTAACGTCTACTTCTCTTTACCTTGGTTCCCAGATGAGCCGAAGTGCATGGGATTAAATAGCAGATGGTGGTCCATGCCCTGATCTGGAGCAAGGGAACTTCCATAGAAAGGGAAGGTGTCTTGCCCCATTCCTAACCCCTGATGAAGCATTAGGACATTCTGCATGTGCTTTTCACTGGTCATATGAATACGCAGATTTCGAGAGATGTTGGTTTCGTAATTGCACACTTTGCAGTGCCATGATGCTTTCTGCTTTAGTTGCCGGTCAGGTGGTGAAGGCTGGCCAGCCTCTCCCTGGCCAGTATTAGCCACTGGGGATGCCAATGGAGGGACTGCAGCATTAGGTGTTGTGCCTGGCCCCTGGTAGCTCTGTAAGTTGGCCAGATGTTTGTCAGACTGCATGTGTATTGTGAGATTGCCCTTGGTGGTAGTTGAGTAGTTGCATGCTTCACAGCGGTACGGCTTGTAGCCACAGTTGTAGCTCTCGCCACGGGCCAGACGTGGATGCTGCTGCCCACTGTGACAATAAGAACAGTGACTTTGGCTCTCTGGGTGCTTTTCCTTCATATGGACATCCAGCGTCTGTTGGTACTTGTAATGCCAGTTGCACTTGGGACATTTCAGTGTTTTGCAAGAATTGCGGGAATGAAGGAGAGAAAGCTGGCCCTGGAGAGAAAGGCTTTGGAATGGTTGGGGGCCTGAGGTTGCTGTGCAGTCATCAAGGGCCTGAAGCCCACATTCAGTGTCTGTTTGGTCCCCTCTCTTATCAGTGCCAGGGGCAACTCCTATCTGAGGAAAGGAGCTGGTCATCATTGGGCCATAGAAACTTTGGTTTGCAAGTAGCTGTTCAGTAATATCAGTGGGTTGGGAGTTTCGGGGAGGCCTTTCTTCTTCCTCAACATCCTCTTCACCTTGTGACTCTGTTTCTGCTGGGTTCAATGAGGCTCCTCCATTCTTTTCATTCATGTGGGCCTTGGAATCTTTGGCTTCAGTTAAGTGGGGTGTTCCAGCAGGATCACAGCAGTGAAAGCTTAAGGACGATTGGCGTGCTAGGCCAAGAGTGACAAAATTTGTTTCTGGATGAGTAGCTACTTGGCTTTTGGTTATTATATCTGGGATTTGGGAAGTTACATCCTTTGATTTTCCTGATGGTTCTAGAACAGTTTGGATCTTTTCTAAAAGTGAGGGAGACCGATCCCCTAAAAGAGCTATATTCTCTGGTTCCTGACCAGCTTCAAGTGAGCTGTGATTTATTTTTGGTTCTATTAGGCTAAGAAATAGCTGTCCACTAGAGCTGTGGATAATACCAGATGTCTCTCCCATTTCTAAATGATCTTGATATGGGTGTTCCAGTACATGGATGTGTGATGCGTGCCACCCAAACTTGCTGCCAGACCTAAAGGTAAGCTGACATGGGAGGCAGATAAACACACTTTCCACTATCTGGGTCCTTTGGGAGCCTCTGGTTAGTTTGGGTGTCTTGTTGGTTTCCTGTCCTCTCTCTACCACCTTGTTTTCTTTGGGTTGGTCTTGGATTTTAGATGAGGCACCAGACACCAGGTGGTTGGGATTGGCTGCCCCAGCTGAGGTATGTTGGGATATTTGGTTAGAGCGTATGCCTTGGTAGGTGGCGGTGAGACAGAATGTAGTGGGAGGGGTATAGGGCAACACTGTGCTGTTCAGGGAGTCCTGTGGTGACGCTGAGGAGGGTATTGTTTGGTTCTTTTTCCCCTCCCCTTTCAGGAGGTAGACATATCCGTCACCAGAGAACAGCACACGACCCAGTAGGGGTTCCCCCTCATCCTCCTCTTCCTCTTGGCAGTTAGACTCTACAGGAGTTCTGAGCTTTGGCAGATACGTTGGATGGGGACTAGTAGCTACTAGAAGGGAGGACTGTGAGGTCGAGGGTTGGGGGCTAAGTGCCTGATAACTTCCTCCAGTTGTGGAAGCTGAAGTTGAGGTGGAAATGTCGAGGGGGGGAATGGGGGGCAGAAGAGAGGTATCTTTGGTGGCTTCTGGGCAAGGGGTGAGAATGAGGTCCAATGGCCATGAGCTTCTCTCATCCTGCCCGGGAGAGGAGAGGAAGCATTCACCAGCATCCATGGCGATATGTTAGAAATACAAGAGTCATCTCACACACAGCCCTGTGGAAATAAAAAAGGCATAATGTAAATGCCAAGTGGGTAAGACAATGCTGCTGATATTCTTTGTCAGACAGACAGTTAATAAATAAAGATCACCATTTTTTGGCAGATCTGTGTCCATTAGTTAAAGTTAATTACTGTCCAGTTTCTGGCAAAATAAGAGTAAATTAACACTCTGAAAGTCACATCACAGACAATAAATTCTAAGAAGCTAGATGTTCTGTGCAGGGGAGAATCGTTTCTGACAGTCTGTGGCACGAGAGGGGTTAATTGCCGGTCACCTCAACAAGACTAGACCACTGGTTTTTGTTTTCGTTTAATAAAAAGCTTAAACTATCTATCACTGCTTGGCTGGTTTGTATGGCTCTTCTGATCTCTCTGGTAGGGGTGAGGTTAATCAATATTTTGCCCCTCTCTCCTCCCCCCCTTGAGTCCTTATAATTCTGTTCCCCACAGAGTCAGATATTGAGGTGATTAAAGAGCTGTGAGCCTGAGCACATTAGCATGTTAATGAGTATGGAAATTATTAACTAAAGAGTTTCATTCTACAGCTTAGTAGAGGAGGGGGTAGGGAAAAGCCGTGGAGTAAGTATGGGAGCGAAACAGCAAAAGAAATTAAGGAATAAGCAAACACTAAAGAATTAATATTTCTGTTATATAGGCAAGTCTTTAATATTTATTTTAAAAAAATCCTAATTTAGCTCAGTTAAATACAATCTATTTATGATCGCAAGCAGAAGTAGACGTTTGGTTTTAACAACCTGAACTAACAATACCAATCATAGAGGCCAGGACTGGACTACAGAAATCATTAAGGGTAGGGATGGATTTCAATACAGTGAAACCATCCAACAAATAATAAAATCAAAGCTATCAAACACGGCAGCAACACAGCAATAAAACATTTAATATCATCATAGCACTGACATACCCATAAAATAATAATCACTAATATTAACTGTTGTGGACCAGTTATGCCAACATCAGAAAATATAATAAACAACAACAATCTGTTAGTATAGTCAGTGCACCAAAAACAATCAATGTCACTAATGTCAAATAACAGACTTGTCAATAAAACCATAACCAGAACATTTAACAATATGGCCCACAGTCATAACCAGTCAATAAATCTGTTAAACTAAACTAAATTCACGTATATAGCTATTACTGTCTATTACAGTCTAATAAATCAGTACAGACATAACCAAATGATACAGAAATAACCTACTAAAATTCATAGTAGTGGTGTCTTCTTAAACAAGCCAAAAAGACATAGTAATTCAGGGTATAAAATATGAACATCTAAAAATAGATAATGGGCTCATTCATAGGACACACTTCTCTCATTGCAGCTGGCCTGTATGTAGTGTAAATCACATGTACGTACAGGAATCGGTGGAGCTACTGAATACATAGAAGATACCAGAGTGAAATAATCACCATAATCTGATTCGATCAGTAACATAAACTGCAGCATGCTGTAATTTTAGTTCAACGGAATATATGTCCGATTCGGCATATGTTAGTGTTTGAGTACCACTGTACCAATGCCAGGTCTGACTTCTGATTTACTTTACAGACCATCTGTAGAGTGGACAAGCCCTAAAATTAAACCCATGAGGCCTCATTTATGAACAGAACACAAAATTCTTTATGCAGGTTATTACTCAGCATGTCAGTTGGTTTAAGGGGCAAGCATGGGATTTACTATATCTCCCTCTGAACTAAAAGAAAAAAGACATCGGGCAGCACTGGGAGCATAAGAGAGGAAATCATGCTCCTATAGCATGTTTGCCAACTGTCTGTCATTTTTATTTTCAGTCCCTGGATGGCACATTGTTGAAGAGTCGGCAGAAATGTTGCCTCATGGTGGAAATTTATATTACGGATTACAGTGTAATTTAAATGATAAACTGAGACAGGCTTCACCCTCTTCAAATAGAACAACAAATGGAGAATACTGGGGGAAAATTATAGTACTGACCTAAAGAATGGCAAGTGCACCTGATCCAAGGCAACCCCCCTTAAAATAGAACAAATGAGCACAAAAAGTAAACTGTATAAGTTTGCAGTTATTAGCGTGTTCATACTATATTACTATATGCTCTTCTGTATTTATCTAGCTTTCAGGGAAAAAAAACATTCATAACTGTATTTTAAATATATGTGTTTATGGGTTTTATTTTGGTTAAGTAGTGCTGTACAACAGAAAGTACATGCAAATACTAAGTTCAAGAGCAACCTGTTCATTAAAGATTCTGCTAAAACAGTGTCCATATGCCGAATCTACATTTTTATTTTTTTTGCCAACTTCCTGTAGACACATGATTTTCAAGCCCCTCTTAAATATAAGGAATGCAAAAAAGCATTTTGATTTCCTCGGGCCTAAGATTACCACAAATGTAGCTAAATCGAGTCTGTCCCTTTTCACTTTGTAGCTCCGGACTTCAAATGATCACCAGTTTCTTAATCTTGTGGGCCTGCCGTTAAAAATCTATGCTGTAGATCCAGAGACCCAGAGAAAATGACTTACCTACAACAAAATTAAATCAGAAAAGTGAAATAAGGATATTCACAACGACACTGGGTCGGGCTGGAATATAGAGTAACATCAGATGAGCTATAGAGTCTATACCCACACAATTGAGTCACTACAGAGAGGTGAATTGGAATTGGAAACACATAAAAGCCACTGAGAAAATACAGAGAGCAACATATTTAAACATAAAAATGGCATATGGAACCAGGAGGAAGACAACCAAAGACAAAACAGGAGGAGGCATTACAACAGACAGCAAAGTAAATGCAAGGAGAAAGATATTGAGCCAGACATGTATTGGGTTAAATGGGTTAAAAGTTAAATGTTCAAAGAGACAACACAGAGTAGAAATGCCAATAAATACTGAGAGAGACTGCAGAAAGAACACTGGGACTATGATAGCAGGAGATAAAGATGTTATCTATAGACACCAATGGAAAAATCAGTGAAGAGATGGCAAGGTGGAAATAGAGAGGAATATTTTAGAGAGACAAGAAAGAGCGAATACATTAAATGAAGATGATTTAGAAAAGTAAGAAGAGGATTCTAAAGAGGAAGATTTCACAGAGGAAACCATAGAAGTAACAGAACAACTAAGTAAAATGGCCAAAAAAGACAGATATCAAAAAAAAACATATGGAAGAAGAAAAAGAAGTTCAGAAAGACAGAGGAGAGGTTTAAACAGAAGGAGGGGGCTTTCCAATATCTTATTTCTTGAGCATCCAAGAAATAAGCTGAAGATAACTAACTTACTTAATCATTTTATGGAGCTGCATGAGAGTTAATAAGTGAATCCAAAAAAACATCACACACAGTACTGAAGGTAATAATAAGGACAAAAATAAGTGAATATATCAATCACAGGAAACTGGTGCACTCCAAAATGATCATGAAATGCCTAGGTGCTGGTTAAATGAAATTATTCATCATACAAACAAAAAGAACCACACTCACAGGACTTCCTTGGTGAAAAAAACAAAATTTATTTTGACGTTTCGGCTTAAGTTGTAACGTAAGCCGAAACGTTGAAATAAATTTTGGTTTTTTTCACCAAGGAAGTCCTGTGAGTGCGGCTCTTTTTATATATATATATATATATATATATATATATATATATATATATATATATATATATATATATATATATATATATATATATATATATATATATATATATATATATATATATATATATATATATACACACACACACATTGTTTTAGTAAAAGGGCAAGATTAGTGGGTTGATGGGATCAGATCGGTACAATGATGGGCTGTGTGAGGGAAGCAAAGTCTGTTTTAACTAGCAGCGGCTGAATGTCAATCTGAGCTAGTGATTAAAAAGATAATGGAAGGAGGAGAAGGTCAGTGGATTGTTAGGATGGACTGAAAAGAAGATAACCCACATGGGCAACACTTAATTAAAAGTGCTGGAGGCATCACAAAGCTGCAAATAATGGTGGAAGAGGGTGCATGCAGCACACATTTGACATATTACCCACAGGGGATTGAAATAATAACAAGAGAGAAGCCAGAAAGAACACAAGGGGGAAAAAAAAACAAAAGAAAAATGCATGACCACGAAGATGTTCAAAAATAAACAGAGAGGGAGAGGAGAAGTCACAGAAGAGCACAATATATTTAGAGACAGAAATATCAGTTGTAATAAGAAAATAGTATCTGGAATGGCAGAAACAAACGGGATATTCTAAGAGTCAGGGGAAAAAAACTGTTATTCAGAGAGAACCCAGAAATCAGATATGAGAATAGAAAATCCCAAGTGACAGGGGAGGGACAGAACAGAACAACAGGACCAAAAACACAGCAGAGGATAAAGAGAAGAGAAAGAGCAACATACTCTGAAAAGCAGCAAGTAGGAAACAGAAGAGCACAGGAAGACATCCAGAGGGACAGCAGAGGAGGGGGATGAAGAAGGATGGAAAAATCAATACAATGACTTTCTAACGGTGTGTTAAGAGAGTGAGGTGTCGACACACTGTCTGTGCACGAAAATATGAGCTCCCGATAGATATACTGGCAGTGCCTGGCAGCTTTTAGCCGGTATTGGCCTTATGTTCATATATATCTGATTGCAGTATAGGTTATTGTGTGCCTTACACAATATTAAAAGGGTATTATCTTGCCTATGTGCTGTCCAACATGTGCAGTGAATATGCATTTCTTATGTGGGTGTTTTACATTTATTACTGCATTTTAATATGTCCTCCTTTGGTTACATATAGCGGGGAAAGCACAATAAATAGTGCTCTGCTGCAGTGCTTGCATATTTACAACAGTGTTGTCCAACCCTGCTGCTGTTGATATATAATTTGCAGCCAAAGGCAGTGCTATGATTGCAGACGTTGTATTTTTAAACCCATCCATTGATGTATCCTGGCACTCATTGGCTTACTGTTAAGCTCATCATTTTTACAGACACCATCGCTTTGTTGCATGCATTCAGGTAGGCTGATGATGAACAGCTGATTTTGATGAAATAAAAGAAGGATTGAAATATTTGCATCTAATTTGATATAAACAAGATAGTATGCAGAACCTATCTTTGCTAGGCCTGCAGGCAATCTACATCAGGCTAATACATTCATACTAGTAAATGGTAGGCCTACAACCTGCCTTATGTTTTACTGGACAAGCAAGTAAAAATTATGCCTGATGCCAATGCCATTAATAGATGATATTTAGGAAGTACAGTGTTTTCCAGAAAAGGTAACAATGCTAATGAATCCTGAGAAGTAGCTACTTTATGCCAGAGGCCCATGAGGCAATGATTTTATACTTATTGTTAAAACTGCAGAGCGAAGATGAATCCTTTCAAATATAAATAGTCTAATCAAATTTTTCAAAAAGATTGCTTTTTCTCTGTGATAACATTACCCTGTATAGGTAACTTAACTGCATGAATCCATATTGCTGGCAAGACAATACCCAAAACCCTATTGGGTTTATTTAGTGTTTGATTGATTTTTGCAGACTTAAGTCATGTTAATCCAAATTAAATAAAGATCAATTATCCAAAAAACCCAAGGTTTCAAGCAGTTTTGATAATAGATCCTATAACTCTAAATATTACAACCTGGCACTCGTTCTTACAATAAAGGCGCATTTAAATTAGATATAGATTTATTCTGGGAAGCTGCATGTGCTACAGCTGCCAGTGCTGAAAATGTGAGAATCTGTAGCATGCCTGATCTATACTCTTCAACTGATATTAAAAAAGCAATGCTAGTACTGTCTTGTTTAATCAAACAGCAGACTCCAGCAAATTACCATCTGGAATGAAAGGGTTCTGGAATCTCTGCTTTCCATTTGAACAGAGTAACAACTATCACCCAATCTGTCCACCGGCAGGATATATGAAATTAAACATAGAGGCAAATAACCTGGAAGCAAAGAACTGGAAATGCAGTAGAGGAGAAAAAAATCAAAAGCCAAATGAGAACCCTAAAGAGATACGCAGATACTGCATACAAATAAAGGGACAGGGGGAGTGGAAAATGAGAGGGAACAGAGGGAGACAGAGGAAGACAAAAGCAGAGTGACAGAATGAGTCGGAGATGGTTGGGGGCGGAGAGAAATGCAGAAGATCGCAGAGAGACAAAGAGAGCGAGGAGGAAAGATGTAAGAGAGAAATAAAAAGAGAGGAGGGCAGTTAGCCTTGTGACGCAGAACAATTACTCCTATGTCTGTATGTAAAGAATACACCTGAGTGCGTCAGGCAGAGACATGCACATGGCAGTATTGGTCACCTAGCTTGACAAAATTGTATTTCTGTGTATATTTTACAATTCAGGCAAAAAATTGCATTTGACAAAAAAGGTCATATTTTTCTTTTGAGTCTGCTTAATACTGCTTTGAGAATAAGGTTTAGGGAACACTATATACACACACATATTATATATATAAATATCTATATATATATATATATATATATATATATATATATATATATATATATATATATATATATATATATATATATATTAGGGATGCACCGAATCCAGGATTCAGTTTGGAATTCGGCCAGGATTCAGCCTTTTTAGCAGGAATCCGAATCCTAATTTGTATATGCAAATTAGGGGCGGGGAGGGAAATTGCGCGACTTCAAAACAAGGAAGTACATTTTTTCTCCTATTCTATTCTCAGTACTTCAGTTCATATTATGTCCCATTCATTAAAAGTGTGCTGTAAGCTATGTGCATTGTACAGCTTTCATGCTAGTAAATCTGCGTGCACAAAATGGACATCACACAGAAAATTTGCACATACATAATTCATTCCTTGCCTTAACATCTTCAGGTACAGAGTGTTATGGGAATATGTGTAAAGCAAGCATGTAAATGAATGTCATGTGTGCATGTGGGGTTATTCATGCTGGAAAAGTATGATGTGGGGAATGTTCAGTGTAGGAGTTTGGCCACTAGAGGGTGGCAGGGTCCTGTTAATTGTATACTGTAGTGTAATTTTTATACCTGCCACCAGAGAGAGGAGTATCTCAAGGGCAGTAAAAAGGGAGGAGAGGTCTGTTGTAGGCAGGTTTGGTCCAGTGAAGAACAGCTGCTGGAGGAGAGAAGCCTAGCCCTGAACAACAGGTGACAAGTTCAGCTAGTGATTGGAGAGTATATGTTATAGGGTGCACCAGGTGTACCAAATAGACAAAGAAAAGCAAGAAAGGGCAGCTCAGAGGCCCAGGAGATTAGTGGAAGCAGCCTTTCTGGTGAATACCCCACCAGTCAGGGATACAGGGATAGTGAGCAAAAGCTGGAGAGGGGGGACCACAGGCCATAGCGATCATGAAAATTCCTGTCTGGAATAACAAGGGGACACCAATGATGACTGTTGGTTTGTTGAGGGCAGGAGCTGAAAGTGAAATCCCAATGAGGGCGGTGGGACAGAAGTAGCCTCAAGGTGTCAAGAAGGTAATGCTGTACGCTAACTCTATTGAGAAATTGGGACACTGGACCGCTGGCATTGAAGACTGTGTGGGCTCTGGTGTGCCGTGTGGGCAACAAACGTTGGGAGTTTTGAAAAGAGCTGCACGTCCATGACTATAGCCATGCCTATACATTCTGTATATCAGTTCAGGGTCCTTCATTATAAATGTGATTTAGGTCTTGTCATTCTATTTCCTTAATTCTCACAGAGAATCAGTATCATTCCCCTTGCTGTGCATTATTTATTTTTATTCCTCTTACCCTCCATTCTTACTGTGCATCAGTACCTGGAATCTCCTACACCCTTCATCTTCACTGGGTATCAGTTCAGTTGTTACTAGCATAAGCTACTCTGATCCCTCCCTTCCATCCATTTGCACTGTGCAACACATGGCCTTTATTCCTCCTCTTCACTATGCCCCTTTATCCTTACTGTGCATCAGTTCCTCTAAACCCCTACCCCACCATTCAAAATGTATATTAGTTCCTGTCATTCTGTTGCCTCTATCCAGCACATCAGTTCTCCTTCATACCTACTGTACATCAGTTATTTTTATTCTATGTCCCCTCTTATTTCACTGGGCACCATTTTTATCTTGACTCCTCACTAACTCAATTGCAATGTATTTAGCCACACAGGGTTTATGGGCTTATGGCCTAGAGTTATTTATGTTTTAGAATAGCAGGAGATTATTACTATAAAACTTTCCCTAGAATTTCACATTGTACAAGTGCAAATAGAAGTAACAAGCACATACTATTCCAGCCCACATGAGAAATGTATATATGGTAGGTGCCCAACCCCATTTTTCTGAAATTTAAATTAGGACTTCACTTTGTACAATTCACAGAAATAGGGATGGAGTATCTATCACTGTTTGGCCCCAGAACATTTTTATTAGCGTTGCTTCCTGTTTTTCTATATATACTGCCTTTTGCCAATATATTACAGCAAAGGTTTGTTGCACCCTCAACAAATCATTATGCTTACATAAATAAAATGGGATGTACAGAGTTTAAAAAAACAGTATGAATTAAAAGATGAAAATAGACCCTACTAAAGAAGAAAAATAATTTGCACCTTTCCACCTTCACCTGGACCATATACCTGTGTTCATACAGTATGTAAATATAACTTTTATTATTAAAAAAGAAAAAAAAATAACTTCCACCCACAGAAACAACTGATTTAAAAATTGTGATATATGTCTTTCTGAAATACCCAGACCTTTGACCATTAAGTAAAAGTGTTTGCAGCACATGAGCTGTAGCTATACTCCTACTCTTGGGTCGTCTCGTCTGGACCACCTAAACATGGTATTCCCAAGTGTTTCTGCCAATCACTTGTTTTAATGACATGACTGACTCAGTAACTAGAACTGAGTTAGAGTGATTCAGTTTAAATTAATAATGAATACATTTTTGTAATACTTAGAAAATTTCTGGTTTACTTCTAGCAAAGATAAATGGGTCCAGGCGGAGGTAGGATGTTGCAAATTATTAGTTTCCTTAATGGAGATCTGTTTTTCTATATTATTCCACCCTGTCAATATACCTGTTTGCTGGACAGCTTCCCATTTTCACTGTTCCTGCTCTCACAATTGTTTTACATTATCTTCCACTTACTCGGTGGTGACTGCTATCCTCACTGTGCATCAGTCATTAACATCTCATGTCCCCTTTATACTCACCATGAATCAGTTCCTCTAATCTCCTGTCCACTTCACCCTTTCTGTGTTTCAGTTTCTCTTAGCCCATCCATTCATTTTTACAATGCACAGGCTTGCCTTATTTGTCGTCTTCTCCTCTAGGCATATATTCCTCTGACCGTACAGTATAGGGACATTCCTTTATGTAGCCCACCAGCTTTCTATATATTGTGTATTTCTCAATATTGCTACACATGTTAACTATGCTGCTCCACTGCATCCCTATACTTTCCTGCTAAAGTTGTATTTAGGTACTTCTGTGTACAAGTGTCTACTATCCTTTTTATTAATGCCCCATAACAGAGAGATCTTAATAGCATTTATATATCACTGTGTAGTTGGGTGCCTCCATATGTATATATTCCGTTTTCTAGCCATCTCATTCCATCTCTACCTTCTTCTACACCTTTTTCATTGAATATTTATATTTGTAGGTCCTCATATGTTTTTTGAATTACACTTTTTAAATCCCTTTCTCCATCAAATTTCTTTCCTCTGGCTACTACTTTCTTTTGTGACTGTCCCATTTCTTCAGTATTCCACTACAGTTCTGTTTATATCCATTTGATGAATCGTTTTTCTCCCCATACTGTATAATATAACCTCTTCCTTATATGTATCAGTACAGTCTGCATCTGTGCTCTGTGTCCTGCTCCTTTCAATGCTCCTTCTATATCATTCTGCATCTCTATTAATATACAAATCTATATACTGTATGTACTTATTTAAACTGGACCCTATTTGTGTTTTGGTCGCTGTTCACATGAACCCTTACTTTTCATATCTCTTTTTGTCTAGCCATATGCACTTACACATATATTTTATTTTCGTTAACCTTCTACCCTATTTATGTAAATCCTACTCCTTTCTTCCACTGTGTTTATTTCTCTTTTGGTATTTATATTGCACCTCTCCATACACAGATCTGCCTCTTTTTTATCTCTACCTCTATATGTAGCTGTGTTTCTCTGCATACATTATATGCTTTTCTCTTTTTATCTGCACATCTCTCCCACCCACACTGCCTATACTCATCTGTCTTACCAGATGAAATGCTTTCCTGCCTATATTTCTCCAACCCCCATGTATATGTTCTCTCTCCTTATTCCCTAGCTTCTTTCTGTTCATTGCTTTTTCAGTGCATTCCACTATTTGATTCTTTCTATTCCAACATAAATACATCTTCCACTCTCTATATCTACTGCTCTGTCTCTCTAGTTTATTTTGCATCCCTGTATAACTGTGGCACAGTTCCCCTTTGCATCTCTATGTGCTAGTACCAAACAGGTTCCTTTTATATCCTTTTATCTGTACATGTCTATACACTGGTATACATTAGTATTTTTTCTTTTGACTATACATTGTGGTTTGTGTTACCAGAATAAAAAGTGTTCTTCACCTCAATAAATATAACATCAACAAACAAAATCCATCAATCAGACAGATAATCAGACACGCAAAGCTTGTGATGTCACAAACCATTTGGGGCAGGTGTGAAGGACTCTCAGGCCGCTGACGTTTCCCTGTGTCTTTCATTCACTTTGACCCCAGTACCCCCACCATTCTCTGTCCTGGGTTTACCTATAAAAACCTCAGAAATGCAATAAAGAGGAATGTGTAATGACTACACAAAGATATTGTGTCATTACCTATACCTCCTTCCATGTGCTATACATATGTAAATACAAGATCCCAATATTTTACACTCACACATTTATATTAAAAAGAAAACATTGGTCACACCTCTTTGATTCCACATAAATGCTTACATGCACATATGATATGTGTATATGTGTGCATCTGTAGGTATTATACACATATTTGTACTGGATAAAGTAATTGTTCATTACATTACAAATGTTTTATATAAAGTACCCTTACCAAGCTGTAGACTAAATATTCCATATTAATATATTAATACCTTTATGTTTCTTTGAATTCCTGTTCATAAATACTTATACACACACAAATATACGTGTATAAGCACACTTGCTGAAACCGATCTATTATAAATGTCTGCCATATTCATATGTGTGTGTGTGTGTGTATAACAATATATGAAAATACTATTGTCTATATGAATAGGATTTCCAGTATATATGACTCAGTATTTAAATAGCAATGGTTAGCCCTCAATCAATCGCCTTCTGACCCACAAGCCACAAAAAGAGTGAAAGAGGGAGAGAGACAGGGGGAGAGAGACGAAAAGAGAGAGAGAGGGAAAAAAACAGAAATAGATTGTAAAATCAATGCTACTTACAGCTTAGCTGGTGCGAGAGGATAAAGCTGTGTCTGAGGGATGCTGAGGAGGCGGTCTCTCTCTTTCTCCCTCTCCCTCTCTCTCTCTCTCTCTCTCTCTCTCTCTCTCTCTCTCGGGCTTTCTTGCTCCCCCCTTTACAGAGGGAAGATGAAGACTAGGAAAAAATAAATCAATGTCTTTGTGGTGTGAGGTACTTTCTCTGTGTGGACAGGGCTTTTCCTATTGATTTACAGTCTCCGAGACACCTCTCTCTCCCCCTCTCTCTCCCAGATCCATTCACAGACAGCTCCTCTCTCTCCCTTGCACAATGGAATAATCAATACACGCACACACACACAGCACAGTGCTGGGAGACTGAGCAGGTGCAAAGAGAAGCAGTCTGGGAGAGACGCTGGGAAGAACTAGATGCTCAGTTTTGGCAGTGAAAGGGTGTAAGCAGAGGGAGGTGGCAAAGGGACAGTTCAAAGGAAATCAGAGGTGTCAATCTAGAGCCAGAGCATTCACCTTTTCAGTTGAAACTCAGGAAATAGTAGAGAAGCCACAGAGATGGTTAGAGTATTGAAAGGGACACAGAGGAAGAGAGATGGGAGCGGGGGGATCAAATAAAGGAAACAATCACATATTAAATAGCCAACCAACTGTAAAAACAATAAAAACATGTTATGAAAATATGTGACAGGCTGGTAAACATATAGGTCAATTTGAAAGCTTTAAAATAGATCAGGTAATGTTATGGTTCTCGATGCTAATGACAGAATGAGCGCTGGTTTTCTCTGAGTAGGATGAAATATACTGACAGGACAACCTTGCTCTAATGCAGTAGGAATTTTGGACTGATTATTAGATGGATAAGCTACGTGCAATGTATGGGAAACAAGGCTAACCTCCTTCCAATACACAGGCCTGTGTATATAACCACAGATAGGAAATCACACAAAACAATAATCATATAACAGAGATCATTGGGTAGGCTGTGTTCAATGGACTACTTATCTGTAAGCCAGCCCAGTTATAGCATAGCACAAAGGGAGGAGTTTTTTTTTGTACTGGTAATCTATTTTCTACATCACTAGCATCTAACATGGAGAAGCTTCCATTTCAGTTTTTGTGATAATTAGCTCTAGAAATAAGACAACCATAGATTTTTCATGATTGAAACAATAGACAAAAAGTATGTTCCCTATTCACCAAACTCATGCTGAACAAGGGATATACTGCCCCTTTAATATAGGGTTGGTTTTGCATGTAATGATAATGCTGGATTGCTTTTTCATCTACATACAGACATTCTGATTAGGAATGTAGTGCCTTGTGCATAGCCACTCAGAAACCTACTTTGACCTCTGCATCTATCTAGGACATGCAGTGCGATACTTATTGCTGTATCAGGCTGTAGGAATCATGCAGTGCAGAATTTGAGCTTTTTTGGGGGCAAAATCCAACTGTACCAGCAGTGTCAGGCAGATTTATATTACTGTCAATGACAGAAATAATGGGGTGGTCCAGGCATACCATGTGCTTGTCATGACTGCACTCCTGAGTCCCAATAAAAGCCTTTATTTTCTCATTACAACAGCTCAGTGACATTTCAAGTGGCACTCCATTCAGCATGGTCTGGGCATCCAAACCTAAACAGATGCTGGCTTTTTAACACTGCATCAAAAACATAACATGAGCTTAATGCTGTATGCCTATCCCAAATGGTAGTTTTAGTTCACTGCACAAATATGTGCACAATAAGTTAATAGCAAATGTTTGATTCATATAATATAAGTGACTGTACTGTACACTGTACATTATAATTTATGATAGTCATTGCTGAGATTTTTTATAATGAAACAAAGAGAATTTAACTCCATATATTCTGGGAATGCCCTAATCTCACAGGTTACTGGCCAGTAATCTTACAAGCCTGCACCCAGATTCTAGGTAGACATATACCAGCTTCACCTACTCGAACCCTACTGTTCTGGGACGCGGAAAACACAGAAGTGACCCCCGACTGCACACTAGAAAGACACTTACTCAACGCTGCCAAATTACTCATTCCTGGTCTATGGAAATCTCCTATTCCTCCGACCCCTAAGAATTGGATATAGAAAGTCAATGAGATAGCTAAATTTAAGGAGCTGTCCACATTCACAGGGAAACAGTACTCTACCTTTAGGGATACCTGGATACGCTGGTTTCTATGGGGACACTACCCAGTATAAGCAGTTTTTGAGTTCTTAAAACATATATGGAAATGTTCAGCGGAACATAGAATTAGAATTTCACTTAGGTAGGCAATGTCCCCATGCCACATATCTCCTACATAAATGAACCATAAGGGCAAATCAAGGTCTTGTTATTGTTATGATATGCAACTCTGTCATTCACTCCCCCCCTTTTTCCCTTCTGTACCCCCTGTTCTATACTTAACTGAAATCAATAAAAATCAGTTTACAAAAAACAAAAAAAACAATCCCATTACTTTGTATGCACCAAAGATGAGAAAGTGCACTATGTATTATTAAGTTTAAAACATATTAATTCTTCCCTAATTCATGGTTTCTCTGTAATAATATGACAATGAATGTATATAATGTTTACTAATCCAACAGAGATTATTTTCTGGATTTTTTACATTTTAGGAATGTTGTTCCAAATTACAGGAATTCCCCAGGTCCCAAGTATTATGGAATACTATCCTTTTAACATCATTATTTATTGTAGTGAAGCTGTAGTTATAAAATTAAGTGTTGATGATCAAATTATCTCAAAGAAATACAAACTAAACAAATAAAATATTCATGAAATGAATACTTCAGTGGTTATTTTTCAGGCCAACATTCTAAAAGGCCAAAAATATTTAGATAAAATGATACTGTAGTATGATCAGCGGCACTCTGCCAGTGGAATAGTGCTGCACTAAACAATCTCTTAGGCTGTACTGTATTATTAATGCAATAAAAATTGCAGCCTCAGGAATAGCCCGTATCACTAAGTATCAAACATAAACACCTCAATGTCCCTGAGTGGTGTGGCTTATCAAACAAAAATGTTAGCAGCACAAGTTCTTCCGCCCTGTGGTTAAATACTGCATGATATTAAAATTTAATATAATTTCAGGTGACTTGGAGGCTGGAGGTTGTAAGGACAGGATTAGCACATTTTGATCCATACAAATGAGCTTAACTGGAGAGATTCTAAATATTACAATTTATAATCAACATTATGTAGCATGTCATAATTTGAATCTGATAGCCTTCAAATCGGTAGTAAAAAACACAGAATTAAGATACAACTATTAGAGTGTATAATCATGTGGGTACATCTTGTTGACTATATCTACGGCAAAGCACTGGGATGAAGGTTGGAGCTTCATAAATAAACTATAACAATAAGACCCATGGGTAATCTAGATTGTACTTTTTTTTAATAATGTGGCTACCAAATTAGTGTAACAGCCCTGTTTCAGCTGCCAATCAATGAGCAGTAAAAAGAAGTATCTCTGGGGCAAAGGTTATCAGCTCACATAATTACTGAAGGATGCTTATAAAAAATGCAATTAACAGTGATTGCATTTAAAGGAACACTAAACAGTCTTTTGCAGTAACATGTTGCAAATTTGCTACGGTGCAGTAAGCTATAACAACCAATTAAAATTCACATTTGATTACTCTAGTGCAGTTGGAATGATTATAATGAATGTCTCATTTCCAGCTTTGGCCAAAGCTGGAAATTTCTACCACTCAATCTCTTAAAGAATTTATACCACTCAACCTCTGCACTTAAAGGGGAGCTAAAGCCTCACAGATTTGCTTCCATAAGTAAAGAGTAATGCACAAGTCCCTTGCACAAGTACATACTTTCCCACATAAAGGAACCATATGCTGCTCAATTATGACCACAGCCCCCAAACTCCCTAGCCATCTCTTTTTTAACTCCCATTATGCAGCTGTCTGACCTGCCTTCTCATTTGTGCCATGGCCAGTCATGACGAATCTTTGAGCAGAACCACTTCTGGTGGTGATGGTAATTAGGATATATGCAAGAATCAGGCATAATGCTTGGGGGTGGGGGTCATACGTGGTGGGGAGGGTAAGTACACGACCTTAACTTGCATTGTGTATGAAATTATGGAACAACATTATCAGGAGACAAGCAGGGATAGTGATTGGTGGGTAATAATATAGTGGGTTCTGTTGATACTGGAGGGTAAATCAGCCCATTTCTTATAGGAAATTTCTGTCAATTTTCACCACATTTGCTTTTTGTTTAAGATTCATGGCAGGAGCAGGGGAGATTACACTGAAAGGAAAACCTAAATATCAAAGGATCAAAATATCAAAGGAAAACCTAAAGCCCTGCTTCAGCATAAATTTTGGTAGAAGCTTTTTGGCTAAAATATGGATAGCCAAATAAATATTGGGTCCCTTCTCCATCTGGAAAACAGTAGATAGAACAGAACTCTATTAATGGGGACATTTATCTAATGCACAGGCTGAAGAACATATGCGCAAACAGTATCCAATAAAAACATTTGTACAGCTGCCAATGTTGTATCTGGGGTTCCCAACAACACTCTTTTTCATCTTTTTGGATGCATGTGTTTCTTACACAATTATGGCAATTTGGGTTGGGTGCTGAGTTGTAATAATGTCACAATTGAGTATAGAGACCTGTGGACTCCAAGTTTAGTGAGCAAATCCAACACATTTAGCAACAATTGTATAACTAAGGGAAGTATTTCAAAAGTTATGTACAATTCACCACATCTCACCATGCTGGGATTTATAAAGCTGTGCTGTGTATAACTGGTGGTAAAAAATAACACCTGGATGTTGCACATTGGCTTTAATGGGTTATGCAACTAAAGATGTAAAAACAGTGTGTATGTTTCAGGTTATAAATCAATATGGCACCACTTGCATTAGATTCTGCCTACTGAGTTCAGAAATTGGTGGTATAAAATGAGGAGTAAGCTTCCAATACCACAGGCATGTGTATATAACTACAGATAGGAAATCACACAAAACAATAACGATTTCACAGAGATTATTAGGTAGGCTGATAAATAGCACTTTTATTTCTCTCTCCTTAACTAAGAAAGTACCAGAAAAACACCAGTTCAACAGACTGGTTTACTAGAGTGCTAAATAATCTCCCAGTCGGCCACAGCTTTGACCAAATTATAAATTATAAAGTTCATTATATTCCTAAAATATCCTTCGCTGTAAATAACATTTTTCCCATACCATCATCATAATTCAGAAGTTACTGTGGGGCCTATGTATTAAACCTCAAATTTTTCTGGCCAAGTTTTTAAAGGGTAAAATTTAAATTTTTAAAGGAAACCTTTTTTTTCTGAGATTTATTATACCCCTAAAATGCTACAAATCCTAATCTGAAAATACTCCATCTCAAACCTGTTGTTGTCTTGTAGAAGTCAATGTCATGTCCCTTAAGTATTTTCTTGACATTCTGATCTGCTCTGGATAATCTGATAAAGTTGGAGTTTTCGTACAAAAATTCTATAAATTCGAGTTTTTGCAGCGACAATTCAACAAAGTAGAATTTTTGGAGCACACTGGTACAATTGAATTGACGCACACATTTTTCTAGAAGAATTTTTGATGAGTTCAATTTGTGGTACTTTGGTTTAATAAATTGGTCCCTCATTATCTCTCAAAATATATTTAAATGTTCTACAGCTATAAAAAGTAACCTTCTGGTCCACCACAATGTTTCTGCACCAAGAGAATAGAAGTGCAGGATATATAGGTATATAAACAACCTAAGATTTACAATTTTAGGCTTGAGTGTGAAGAAAGGGCACTTGGGATTGTATATTTGGGACATTAATAGTAGAGTAATCAAGTCCAATATCTACCTAGAGACTGGGTCCTAGGCGAAAGTTCATAATGTTCTAATAGTTTAGGGCAGGGGTCAGCAACCTTTACTATCAAAAGAGCCATTTTGCCCCCTCTTCCACTAAAGAAAAATAGCCTGGAGCCGCAAAACATAACACAGATTATAAACTTTTAAAGGTTTTAACCTTTTTTTAATTTCAACTGTTACAACAACAGAATACAACAAACAGAAGTGCATTGTGTATATGCAGGGCTACTTTGAAATAAATTAAACACTGAATAGCCCTATTAAATGCTAGTGTTCTCATCTGTTTAATGTGACTTCTGTATCTGAAGCTCCATGCTGATCTTCCCTATGTTGGGGCTGTAAGATGTGACTTTGATCTTCACACAGGACTGTAGGCTCTCATTTCTTAAGTGGGAGTGATATTTGGATTTTATGAAGTTCATATTCGAGAAAATTTGCTCGCATAAGTATGTTGAGCCAAAGATGGACAGGACTCCAAATGCAGACTTTTTCATGTTCATATACGTGTCGGGAATGGCACTCCATGTTTCAAAAAAAAGTTTGTCGGGTTTGGGGAGGTTTTCGATATCATTCCACTTGTGCTCTTTAGCGAGAGTTCCCTTCTGTTGAGTGATTTCTTCAAGATCAGCTGTCAGGCTTTTGAACTTGGACACCCATAACCATAAGTCTTTATCCGCTATGTCGACCAGTTCCATTTCAAGATTGGGCTGACTTATCCTTGTGACTGCGGATATGTTCAGCAGGGATGGGTCGATGTTATGTCTTGAGTAAGCGACCCCTGTCACTCCTGCGATGACTATACATTCCTCGCACACGACAAAGCCACAAGACGGCAAAGCCACAAGACTGAGCCGCAACAAGGTGGATAAAGAGCCACATGAGGCTCCGGAGCCGCGGGTTGCAGACCCCTGGTTTAGGGAAAGTGCAAGTGTCAAAAATTGTGTAAATTTGTGTAAGTGAGAGCGTGAGTCTAAACCCACCAATTTATTATTGCTGCTCTCTGCCCTTCACTGGCTCTCATACGGATAGTATGTTACTTGCTAGTTACGATACGTAGTGATAATTCAATGCAGGGCCAGATTTACATACGGCCAGTTGCCGTTTGTGCACATGCTCAAATTTTCATCATGGGGGCTGGGGCACTGGAGATTGGCGCATGCAAAATGTTAAAAACTCATGCACATCCCCAGTGCTTCTGAGCCAATGCGGATGTGGCTGGGAAGAATGCTACCCCTAAAATCCTGCCACCCTAGGCATGGGCCTTTGTGGCCTTTCCACAAATCCAGGCCTGATTCAATGTGATTATTGCAAATGGAAGTCAGCAGCTATTAATAGCTTGTGAGCAAGGTGGACACTTTTCTTTGTAACATCTATATATAATCAAGGATTAAAGGCAGGCTATAAAATGAGGAAACTGTTCTTATAAAGAAGGTTGATTTATGACTATCATAAAGGATAGCTTTTCTGTGATTAGTGACAGAGACACTGCTGAATGTATATCTTATCTATTTAACGGATGCCTCCTTCTAGAACTCCATATTAAGAAGAAGGCCCTACTCCTATAATAATTTCTTCATCATAACTTTTTTTTACATATGGCACCATATTGTTCAGTAGTTTTTGATATCCACTTTGCATTTGCTTTATTTTCTGAAGGAGTCAGGCTACCAGTTTGCATTCAGCACAGGACAGACATTGGTTCTGACTCAAGTATAAGGACATAGATTTTTCCAGGGACAACTTTATGAAATAGAGTCAGTGTTTGCAATCTTTTTTTTTAAGACTGGATAGCATCTTTTGGTGATCGTCTAGACTCCGTTTGTATGAACACATCTACATATAATTACTGGTTCCAGCCCACACATACAACCATCGTGCTTAAAGCAGTGGGTCACTTTTAAGTTAACTTTTAGTATGTTCTAGAATCACTAGTTCTTTCTTTATAGTTTTTGAATTATTTGCTTTGTTCTTCTGACTCTGTCCAGCTTTGAAATGGTGGTCACTAACCTCATTTAAAATACAAATGCTCTGTAAGGCTACGAATGTATTGTTATTGCAAAATTGCTCTCTAGATCATACTAAAAGTAAATTTCAAATTGAACAGCCACTTCTGCTCTTTACATCTTTATTGTGACTACGTTTGCTTAACATAGAATTAAAGATATAATTAGCAAGGATTGGGTTCTATTTGAAGTGAGTGAAGGATTCTAGCAAATATTTCTCTCTCTCGTCACTTGCATCTCTATATGTTCCTGGTGGTCCAATATGTCCCTCGCATAACTACAAAATTCCCACAGCAGCCATATCCATTGCCATCTCTAATTTAAATTTTTTCTCTGTTGTTGCTTGTTTTCTCTGTAACTACATTCCTCCAATTCTTCAAATCTAAACTGAAATCCTACCAGTTGAAGATATAGCACAGTATCTCCATAGCCACGTACGGGCTTGTGCCTAGGGTTGTCACCATTTCCAGAAATAAATACCGGTCTTCCTATAAATGTATCTTTTTTCCCTATTAATAACATTGGACTCAACCATCATTTTTACCGGCCAGGCCAGTTAAATACTAGCCAGGTGGCAACCCTACTGCCACCTCAACCATAATTCTGAAACCTAACCTTGCATATTAAAATACAAGAAAAACATCTGTGATCCAAAAATAGAATATAATTGTTGCTTCTCATCATACAGAGCTTTAAAGTGTTCCAATTTGGTTTGGCTTTTGTCCAAATGCTGCAAAAAGTACTAGGATTTGGTATAATCCCAACTGAATCTTGGATTTGGTTGGCCATTTTGGTAATTTTGACCATACTACCCAACCATCTTTATAGCCAGTTGGGCGCAATTTCAGACCAATTACCCTGCCATCTTGGTGGATCTAGGGTTATTGGTTGTAACAAAAATATTCCATTGGTTTGCCAAAAGAAAGTGAAGGTAATTCTTAGGTATGTACATCTACAATTATGTGGGAAGAAGTAAAGGCAATGATATATTGACCTATATTTACTAGAAAGTGTTAAAAGTTACATTTTGGTGGTCCTGCTTTGGGTGCATTCACATTTTGTATCAAAAATGTGAATTGTTGTGGAACAAATCCAGGGCAGCAAACTCGACTGCAATATTCTTTATTGGGAAGCAGAGTTACACAACATGTTTCGGGCTATGCCCTTTGTCAAGTGTTACACTTGACACTTGACAAAGGGCATGGCCCGAAACATGTTGTGTAACTCTGCTTCCCAATAAAGAATATTGCAGTCGAGTTTGCTGCCCTGGATTTGTTCCACAACAATTCATATTTTTGATACAACTCCCTCAATTAAAGCAGTTGCTCTTATATTATGCTGTGGTCCTCTTGCTGTCAGCCACAACTCTCTTCAAACTTACATTGAGCAAATAGTGATGTTATATATATTATTGCTCACATTAAAGAACATGCTTATCCAATAGCATAACAGGTGTCCCTCCAGCTGTTCCTGTACAACAAAAGAGTGAAAAAACTCTTAAAAAGGGAGGCATATTGGATCCGCCGCCTAGAGACCTTAACCCCTAAAGGCCTAAATAAAGAGTACGATTTGCAGACAATATATTAGAGTCTAATTTTAATTGCAATTTTAATATTTATATTTTACAGATTTATGTACACACAATAAGGCGAACAATTCGGATTACTTGGACAGATAAGTGCCAGTGGCAACAGAATATATTGTTTACCGTTACATTGTATAATTTTGGAAAACCTTGTGTGTATTGTTTTAAAATGACCATGCTTTGTATCTATCTTACCACACCAGAGGGCGCTATCTGGAGTGCTTTAAAAGGAAGTCTGATAAATGTATCAGTTAGTTTGACAAAGAGCCAGGACTTGGCTCGAAACGTTACTGTATCGTTGGTCGTAGCCATGCAACAATAAAGGCTTTTTATCTATGAAAAGGTGCTGTCCGTTACTAAGATTTTTGCCGTACTGAGTGGATTGTGGCCACTGCTGGAACGTGCACCTACAGAGTGGAGGAGTGTGTGCTGACTTGTTGATTTTTCTACCTGTACAACAACTACCGTAGTTCAAAGGTGCAGACAGTTCTTATTTTGTAACTGGAAGGCCACCTTGATATGTTCTAGATCAGTGCTGTCCAACTTCTATGGTACCGAGGACCGGAATTTTTCCAATCTACATGGTGGAGGGCCGATAACGGAAGCCAGTGTTAGCCACTCCCTGTTTTTAGACCACACCCACTTTAAACCACACCCATGTTACCGCAAGACCATGTCCACATTAATAGCACACCAAAAAACCAAATGGTTTGTGCTCACTGCAGGGATCAGGGCTGGAACTAGGGGTAGGCAGAGTAGGCGGCTGTCTAGGATGCCATAATTGAGGGGCGCACTTTTTTCAAGTGTTTATTTAGGGACTTGAAGTGTTTATCTAGGGAGCGCAGGAATAGACGCATTACATTTTTTCCAATGGGGCTGTACTCACACAGGTGCGTGTAGGCGCCGAATGCAGGTTGAGATGCAACATGCTGCATTTTTCCTGCGTTCGGCGCCTACACGCGCCTGTGTGAGTACAGCCCCTTTGGAAAAAATGTAATGCGTCTATTCCTGCGCTCCCCTGCGGCTGAACGCAGAAAAACGGAGCGCAAGGGAGCGCAGGTAAAAACGCTCGTCAGTAAGAGCCTTTAAACAATGCAGGGGCCAATTAATCTCTGTAGTGATACCTTTTAAAGTTTACATATGGTAAACAGACACAGCAGGCAGACTTTGATGTGGAGGGCCACATGAGGGGGGGTCGCGGGCCGCCAGTTGGACAGCCCTGTTCTAGATAGCAAAAAAGCTTTTTTCTCAATGTGAGCAGGTGGACCTCCAGCTGTCATAGAACTACAGCCGTTTCTCTTCAAGCTTGTTGTTCCTGTGCAAGCAGGAGGGCCAAATGCAGGAATTTAAATATTTTTTCATTATTCAGTGTCACAAATGACAGTTTTCTGTGTCTAATATTGAAGGGACTTGTTGCTGCCGTAAGGCCACATGCTATAAGGCAAATGTTAGGTGGCATTTTCTCCACTGGCAGAAACCAGCGTATATCATCTGCCTGCACACGAGGGGTGGATTTTAGCCCTGAACATATACACACAGACAGATAAAAGTGGATGATAGAGTAGGAAATAAAATGTATGATATAAGTATGAAATCTACAGCTTTAATGGAGGGTGTATGCAGGGCTGGTCCTATCAAATGTGGGGCCCAATTGGGACCATGTTGGCGGGGCCCCTAGACAAAGTGTTGCTGGCTACTGACACACCAAGTATTTAGGAAAATAAGGGCATACAGGCACAAAATAGAAAGGAAAGGGGCAGACAAGGTAACATAATAGGGGCACACAGGGTAAGAGAGAGAGGGAGGAAATAGGAGAGTGGACTGGGCCAATTAGTTTGGGGCTGGGCCGATTCAGCTTGGGAGCAGGCTTGGTTGGATTGGGGGCAGGCAGGGCCTATCAAGGTTGGAGGAAAGCTGGGCCTATGAGAGTTGGGGGCAGGCTAGGCCTATGGATTTGGGGATGGGCTGGACTCTCAAAGTTGGGGGCAGGCCAGGCAGCATCATGTGCTGAGGGAAATATTATCTGTGCTGCCCTGTGGTGCGGGGCCCCCCAGAGGTGCGGGGCCCAATTGGGCCCAATTGGGCCCAATTGGTCCAATTGGCCTAAGGCCGGCCCTGGGTGTATGTCACACATGAAGACTATTTAACAGAAAAAGTGCAAATAAAAAGTGCTGGTAATAGATAATGGGACAAAATAGTATTTGATTTTGTGGGAAAGCTGATGCTCTACTAGCAACCTTGAGCAGAAACAAGCTGAGACAGTATGACATGGCTGGGAGCAAAGAAAAATGGGAGGGAGGGTTGTGTGTCACTCACAGTTATGACAACTTCCTGGGAGGTATGCACATGCGACTACATCCGACCTGTTGCCTGCGCTTTATCGCAGCGATACCATCCGTCAAAACACGTTTGTCGAGTTCAGCCCTAGGCTATGCAGCACGCAACTACATTACCTGCTAACTAGTCATGTTAAGGCCCTCATACACGGGCCGATAAAAAGCTGCCGACTCGGTCTGTCTTATTGGCCTGTGTGTGGGGCCATCCAACGGGCTTCCCCAATTGATATCTGGCCAAAAGTTGGCCAGATCTCGTTCGGGCAAGTTAAAAAATCCTGTTCGATCGTGGGAGCATCTGTGCGTCTATGCAGTCCCACGATCCGACCGCCCGTATTGGATCCAGCCCTTAATTGAGCACAGAGACAGAGCAGAGAGGACTTCTCTGCAGCTCTGATATAATTACATGTTTTAAAGGTAAAAATATGATTTAAATAATCTTTTTGCTGGGATACTATACATATAAAGGGAGGGGGGGGGGTATAATACTAGGAGATTAGGATTACACAATATTTCCCCTGAAAGAAATGAAGGTAAAATAATCCCCTCCAAGAAATCTGCATTTCATGTATTTGAAATTACACAATGATCCGGACATTGAATTCCAGGGCTGGAACTATGGATAGGCAGACAATGCATCTGCTCTGGGTGCCTGGTCATATAGGGGGCCGTCAGCAGTGCCCCTTCTTACTTTTTTGCTCTGTCCCTGTGTTACATTTTACTTTGCATGACAGCAGGCACCTTGTACTGCAGGACTGATAGAAAAATTGCAGGTATAAACTACACATGACAAGACTGTCGGATGAAGACCTGCAATTTCCCATTATATTTGGACACATCATGTGACTAAATCTGACCTGTTGCCTGCGCTTTATCGCAGCGACACCATCCGTCAAAACACGTTTGTCGAGTTCAGCCCTAGGCTATGCAGCACGCAACTACATTACCTGCTAACTAGTCATGTTAAGGCCCTCATACACGGGCCGATAAAAAGCTGCCGACTCGGTCTGTCTTATTGGCCTGTGTGTGGGGCCATCCAACGGGCTTCCCCAATTGATATCTGGCCAAAAGTTGGCCAGATCTCGTTCGGGCAAGTTAAAAAATCCTGTTCGATCGTGGGAGCATCTGTGCGTCTATGCAGTCCCACGATCCGACCGCCCGTATTGGATCCATTATGATCTGATCATTGGACCCTAGGGCCCATGATCGGATCATCCCGATATCGCCCACTTCAATGTGGGCATATCGGGGAGAGATCAACCCTTTTGCCGGAATAAATGAGCAGATCTCTACAGCTATGGCCACCATTAGATGGGGATTCAATAGGATGTGGCTATTAAAGTTGTGAAGTTTCAACCCTACTTGTCACTTACTTGAATGCTCTTAAATAGACTGCACAAGCAGTGGAGTGGCATAGAGGGTAAGGGCACATGGGGGTAAAGGAAAGAATGCGGGGACAGAGTACTTTGCAGGTGGAAATTGGTGGGAAGCAGATAAAATAGCATACAGTATGAAGAAAAGTGAAAGGATAAATTCAAGCAAAGTGGCAGTAAAGAGAAGGAAATTTCAGAGAACATAGATATATGACATTAATAAACACCAACAATTTTAAAAGAGTGAAAGGAAATAGAAATCAGGAGAACAAATGTTGAAGGGGTTGAAAGTTAGGTTGCCTAGGATGTCAAAACATCTGTGGGGATGTGGGGTCAGATGAAATCTTATCTGTGTGCACCCCCTTTTCCTACATCACACGCATATGCATAATGGGAAGGCGCTCCTTTATTATGTGCATGCATGCACTTTAACATAGCTGCCCGCAGTGGGAGCTCCATCCTGGTTCAGCAACAAGAACACTCATGGGGGTGGGGATCGGAAAAAATACTATTGTTTGCCCCATCCAGAGTATGAACTTTGTTAGCTGAGAGGGGTATAAAATAAGGAAAATCATTTCCAATGAGCAAATGGTAGTCATAAAAAGAATATCTAAGCAACTATACAGTAACGAACAGCCAGCCTGTTGGAAATTACCCATAGTCAGGCCAATAGAGTACTGCCATTGTATGGCTCATTTGACGCTTTCTAGAAGACAAGCCAAAGCATTTGATACCGATCCCCACAAAATGACTGCTTTCTAAACTAAGGTCTGTTGGGCTTATGTTGTTTGTACATGGATAGGAAACTGACTAGAGTAAGAATTTTTGTCAAAAGGTGAATAAAAATAGTCAGGTGAATTCCAGACAGGTTGTCGTGGAAGCACAAAATGGATTTTTTCGTGGGTAGATTGATTTGTACTGGCACCTTAAGTAGGGTTGCCACCTTTCAATAAAATTTGCACCGGACGGTGCTGGGGGCGGTAGGGCGCGGTGTGCAATTGGCAGGCACGAAGAAAAGGTAGATTTTGTGAAAATTGGGGCAGGCCAAGGGCTTTAGTTAGGTATATTACAAATTTACCAGCAGCAACATTGCCGGTAAATTTGTAATACCGGCCCCGGCCTTGGCGGGTGTTTTACTGGCTAGGCCGGTAAAATACCGGCCAGGTGGCAACCCTAGGACATTGTGTCAATAGGAGCAATTTATGGGAAAAGTGATTTTACTAAACTGTGTGTGGGGGTATGTAATTCTATATTTGAAAGGATTTCCGGTTACTCATGTGACTTTTTTTTTTTTTAATTTGGTAAAAAACAGCAGTCTTGTCATCCTTTACACCTGAGATTTCAGAGCAGTGAGAGGTAAGATATACCTGAAATCTTTTGCTTATTTAGGCACTAACTAATAATTGTTCACTTGTTCAGATATGAAAGCTAGCACTAGGCACTGAAAAGAAGAGTACTACTACTGTAGGGAATGTTTTACCTGTAGTAGGTATTTTGCCTCCTCCAAGATGGCTGCTGTGTGCTGTTCGGCACAGCGGGGTCACTTCCTCATTTGAATGCTGCTAAAAAAAGGCCTTCCAGAAAATGAAAGATGAAGGAGAGTGCACATACGGGGAGCTGAAATTCTTGTGTGAGAAGGCCCTGGATTGAGATGAGAGTACAATTTCAGGTTGTATTAATGGCACATATTCCACAGAGAACTCTACTGCTTGATATAGCAACAGTGGACATTTATCTGGGGAATGAGTTGCAGCCTATTTGTAACGATTCTGCTAATAATGCACCAACCACTGAACTGAATGAGAAGTAGAATTTTCTGTACAGGTAAGGGATCTCATTCACAAACCTGATATCCAGAAAGTTCTACATTACAGAAATGACATCTCCAATATGGTTAATTTTAAGCATATAATTCTACTTGTTTACAATTATTTCCTCTATAATAATAAATCAGTACCTTGTATTGATGGTAACAAAGCTGCATAAATCCATTTTGGTGGCCAGAAAACCCCAGGTTACGAGCATTGTGGATAATAGATCCCATAACTACTATTATGCCAATCGCATACTGACTGGAGGCACTGCTACTATTTTTGCTCTCCTAAAATAAGCAGCAGCTTAGGTCTGCTGTTGCCAGTACAGGTGCAATGTTACATACTGCTGTTTATAGTCACTTACCATTAGGGTTACACTACTTTTAAAGGGGTTGTTCACATTTAAAGTAACTTTTAGTATGATATAGAGGGTGATATTCTGAAACAATTTACAATTGATTTTTATTTTTTCCTATTTGTGGTTTTGGAGTTATTTAGCATTTTATTTAGTAGCTCTCCAGTTTGGAATTTCAGCGACCTTGTTGCTAGGGTCAAAATTACCCTAGCAACCATGCATTGATTTCAATAAAAGACTTAAGTCTTTTATTCAAATCAAAGCATGGTTGCTAGGGTAATTTGGAATATGAATAGGAGAGGGTCTGGATAGAAAGATGAGTAATAAAAAGTAGCAATAACAATACATTTGTAGCTTTATGGAGCATTTGTTTTTTTAAAAGAGGTCAGTGACCCCATTTGAAAGCTGGAAAGAGCAAGAATAAAAATGCAAATAATTAAAAAAATAAATCATGAAGACGACCTGTAAAGTTGCTTAGAAATGGCCATTCTATAACATACTAAAATTTAACATAAAGGAGAAGGAAAGCTACTTAGGCTATTGCCAGTACGTTTTTGAATACCGGAGCTTTCCCCGGGCCAGACGGAGCTTTTTTTTTTTTTTTTTAGCTCCGCCTCCGTCTCCGTCCGTTGGGCTGGCTAGGCTGAGCAGGACAGGGAGGGCGGGCTGAGCAGGGCTAGAGGGGCGGCGCAAATGGGGGCACGCACGCACACACGCACGCTAGGCTGGACGTAGGAGCCCACCTCACTCCCGGATCTCTGCAAATTTGGTTGCCTCTGCGGCTCTGCCAAGTCCTCAGAGCAGTGGGACCATTAGCGTATGGGGCCCGCACCCCAGCAAAGGAGTCAAATTCTGTACGGAGCATCAGGTTCTTCATGGCGCGCCGTTTGATTGTCTGCACAAAGGGCTATTTTTTTTGGCGCCAGTGCGGAGGACTCCCAGGCGGAACTGTTTGGCAACTCTTGTGCAGTGTATTTGAATTGCTTCAAAGCTGGCGCGCATCAGGCTCTTTCCTGTGGGCTGGACATGTCTGTTAGCAGCTGCCTGTTAGAGTTGTGCGCTGGGGCATATCTCTGCACAGGATGGAGCACCCATTTGAAAACACTGCCAGAAAGGTGCAGATCAACAGAATATTTAAGGGGAGAATGGATGATTCATGTAAGGGCAAAAGGAAGCCTGGGAAGAGGAAGGAAAGTGGTAGCACAATGGTTAAAAAAAAAAGTAGGAGCAGAATAAAAAAGCAAAACAGCACAGAAGAAATGCTGTAACAGGGAGAAAAATACAGAGAGGTAGTGAAGCAAAGCAGGAGAGAAAGACAAGCAAACAGAAGAAAAGAAAAGCAGAAAACAACCGAGGAAGTGAGTAGGATGTTGAGTATTTTATTTACATATATATCGTTTTTATGTCTATATACATGGTTGTGACCCTATGCCCTGGTCTGCTTTGTGCCCACTAATATGTATAATATTATTTGGTTTGTCATTTGGATTGTGGGATAATCTAACTTGGCAATGGCATAGACATCTTATTTATAACAATTAGGAGAAATACTTCTTTATTTGTTGTCAAAGAACTATTCCTAGGATCTGTTTCAATCTTTTTCATCTGTTGGGCTCCATCTCTCCCTACTATACCTGCTATCCCACAGTTACACTCCCTTCCCAGAGACTATTATCCCACTGTTACTATAGACACCATCTCTCCCTACTATACCTGCTATCCCACAGTCACACTCCCTTCCCAGAGACTATTATCCACTGTTACTATAGACACCATCTCTCCCTACTATACCTGCTATCCCACAGTCACACTCCCTTCCCAGAGACTATTATCCCACTGTTACTATAGGCACCATCTCTCCCTACTATACCTGCTATCCCACAGTCACACTCCCTTCCCAGAGACTATTATCCACTGTTACTATAGACACCATCTCTCCCTACTATACCTGCTATCCCACAGTCACACTCCCTTCCCAGAGACTATTATCCACTGTTACTATAGACACCGTCCCTCCCTACTATACCTGCTATCCCACAGTCACACTCCCTTCCCAGAGACTATTATCCCAATGTTACTATAGACTCCAGTTGCTTATTCAAAGCAATGCATGGACGCTAGGGTAATTTTGGCCGTAGCAACCATCATACATAAAGTCCTTAAAAATGTTTGCCCTGTTTTAAAGCTTCTTTGTATTGTATATATGAAGCATGCATAGGTGACAATCACAATATTCGAATCTCCCGCCCACACACTAACTGTTGGGAAGGGGTTGGAAAGCAGATTCTTTGCACTGGACTCCTGGAATTTGGCTAATAGAAATTGGTGTCTGGCAGGGCTACTCTGCAGATTCCCCCTCTCCCCCCTGAACTGATAAGTGCAGCAGTATAATTGTAAGCAGTTTTTATTACTTGTACTGCCTGCTGGCACTTCGCCCCCTAACTCTTCCCTTAAATCATTTCTTCCACACATTGGGGCTCATTTATCAACACTGGGCAAATTTGCCCTTGGGCAGTTACCTATAGCAACCAATCAGTGCTTAGCTTTTTGAAGCCAGTTGCAAGTAGAACAATGAATTCAGCAATCTGATTGGTTGCCATGGGTTACTGCCCATGGGCAAATTTGCCCAGTGTTGATAAATGACCTCCATTGACTTTTAAATCTTTCCATGCCTTCTGTAAATCAGTCACTGCTATGATTTCTGGGGGTATTTATAGATATTGCCACTGTGACACCCTCTATGACTTTTGGGGGTATTTATACGTGATATTGCCTCTGTGCTATGGGTTCTGGGGGTACATGCTAATACTGATTTAGTCCTGATTTATATCCTGCGCTAGTGTGGGCGTGGCCATAAAAGGGGGCATGGCCTAAAAAAAAATTTGGCGCGTTGCGCGCGCCGACACTTCTTCGCTCTCGTAACTTTCTTCAGTGGGCGGGGCTACACACGGCACACCCCACCATCCCTTTACCTTTTTGTTCCCAATTCAAGCACTGAACACAATAGTGTAAGCTAGAACGCTATACTGCATTTATTCTATAGAATGCTTTTCCGTATGAATAAGGGAGTGATTCCCAAAATGCATCAGGTGTAATCATCAGTCTTGTGCAAAAAACCTGCGTTTTATCCAGAGTGCCATCCAGTTCCATGATTTTGCTAGAATGCTTTACCATACTTGAGTAAACATCTCTAGAAACTCTCTCTGTTTGTTTAGGATAACAGTTGCCATATTAGCTTGGTGTGACATCAATTCCTGCCTGAGTCTCTCCCTGCTCACTCATAGCTCTGGGCTCAGATTACAGCAGGAAGGGGTGGAGAGAAAAGGAGCAAACTGAGCATGCTCAACCCCATGCCCTGGAGGTTTAAACTGAATGAAGGAAGTCTGATACAGAAGCCATGTGTACACAATAGAAAGACAGAAATGCAGCATTCCTTTTGACAGAGGACTCAGAGCAGCATTACTTTGAGGGTTTACTGGTGTATTTATATAGACCTTTTTGATAAAGCTTACTTAGTTTTAACCTTTCCTTCTCCTTCTACCCCTTTAAAATATGCATAGTAATGGAAAACTGCCCTGACTTAATTTTGAACACATAGAGATGTTAACATGGGTAATATTGTATATTACTAGTACTGAATATAAATATAAAGGCCCCTGATTTAAAAGTTCATTAGTATATATCAATTTTGAATGCATGCTTTTGCATCAGGGAAAATAGTTTTCCCATGGTCACTATGGCAACCTCTACACTAAGGGAGTTCCCCTGCTCCTCAAGCCGACAGGAAAGGTTAATAACAAATTCCCTCCGAGTTCATCAACTTAATTACCTATAAATACCCCCTTCCCCCATCTGCCCTTTGTCTTTTTTCCTGTCCTCGCTGCTGACGGGTGGATGTTTTTTTATGGGCTTTTTACAGCTCAAGGGCTTTTTTTATGGCTCACCAAGACCCGAAAAATGGGATCCATTGACCTGGGGAGTTGGCCTATCTCCCTGGAAGGGCTGTTGCAGGGTGCTACCTCACAGAGGAGCCAGCTAGCCGGCAGCCTGGGATAATTTTAAAAAGCTCCTTTTGCCTTGCTGGATTTAATCTGGGCAGCAGAGGTAGCATGTGTGTTATACCTGAGTGTTACACCAGTTGAGGGCTGCACCAGGGAACTTCTGTTTTCTTTCCGTTGAGAAGATAGGGAGAAAGTAGCCGCAACGCCATTTTGTTTGTGGGCAAATTTGGAAATCATTACGTCCAGGTGCAGGCAGCGTGACGACATCAAATTGCTGCCTGCAATGTTAGGAGGTGAGCCATGTTTAAGGTAGGTTTTTGGTTTTGGGAAAAAGAGCGCATTGGTGTTAATGGATTTATTATTTATGTATTGGCAGTGTGTCTTCACCTAGAAAAAGGAGCAGCAAGGAGAAAAATAAAGTTTGTGCTGCCTGTCAAAATCAAGCACAGAAGCATTCAAAATTTTGTGACAGATGTGCAAGGAAATTAGCTGGAGATGCTGCAGCAGATACGGCAGCTATCATTAAATGGATTAGAGAAGCAGTAACTGAAGGAATGAAAGCAGCCACAAAGAGAAAAAGTGGAGATTTGGAGCAAGAACCAGAGGGGACACTGCATATAAAAGTTCAACAACAACCAGATTTTGCCTTTTCAGACAATTCAGATGAGGATGGACAGAGTCCATCAAAGATCAATGGGTATTGCAAACAATACGGAGAGGCTATTTTCTGGCCCCAAGACACAGTTTGTTTGTTTGTTTCATCAGAAATCCCTGTGCAGAAGGAGAAAAAGGAGATCATGTTGAATTATGTACAACAGCTGCTTGTGGATGGAGCGATTGTTCCAGTTCCAAAAGAGTTCAGGAGGAAAGGAAATTATTCAGTGATGTTTTTGTTGGAGAAAAAAACAGGAAATTATCGTCCCGTGTTGGATTTAAGACCGATAAATGCATATCTAAAAGTAAAGTAATTCTTTTAAGAACAAGGGATCCGACAACATTGATAAGACATCGAGACGTTGTGATATGTATTCTTCAGAAGCACAGGTGGAAATTGAATATGGAGAAAAGTCAACTTCTGTCATCACAAGACCTTTTTGTCATCACAGGACCTAGTGTACTTAGGGGCAAGATTTTTGACAGAACAAGCACTTGTAACTCTGCCAGAAGAGAAGAAGGTCAAGATAAATGAAGTGAGTATGAGTCTACTATAGACAATAGTGATGTCGGCAAGAGAGATATCCAGTATAATAGGTCTGTTAAATTCAGTGGTGCCAATGGTGAAGTGGCATATAAGACCTTTGCAGCAGGTTTTCATTCAACAATGGAGATTCCAGTCAATCCTGGAATCAGAGGTGGATCACTCCAAACCAAGGAAGGAAGAGATGAAATGGTGGCTGTCGGATGTGAATTTAGCCAGAGAAAAATTTTTGGACGACATTCATTGGGAAGTGTTAACTACAGATTCCAGCCCATGGGGCAGGGAATCTCATCTGGGACAAACTTGGCATCAAGAAAGATGGGGTACGGCGGAACAGTACCTGTCGTCCAATGTGTTGGAATTGAGAGCAGTATGGAAGGCAATTCAGAGATTGCATCACCAGCTGAAAGGGTCTTGTCTAAAGGTGCAAGTAGACAATTTGGCTGCAGTAATGTATATAAAAAAGCAAGGGGGAACTCAAAGTATGAGTTTGTTGGAAGAAATGAATCCCATCATGAGGTGGGCAGAACAGAATTTGCAAGAACTAACGGCACTGCACATTCTGGGGGAAGAACAATCAAGTGGCAGATTTCTTGAGTCGCAGTGTAATCAGCAAACACGAGTGGGAGTTGAATCAAGAAATATTCCTCAAAATTGTCCAGAAATGGGGACGACCTGTGATAGACTTAATGGCGACTTGGAGGAATTGGAAGGTGAATCAATTTTTCTCGAGTAAGCAATGTTACCAAGCATTGGCAATGGATGCTCTCGCTCAAGATTGGAGTCAAGGTCTATTGTACATTTTTACCCCAATTCCTTTGATCTCAAGAGTACTCAGGAAGATAAGGAAAAAGAAAGCCAATATAATAGCAGTACTGCCGGATTGGCCCAGGAGGGTCTGGTACCCACTGTTGAGGTCTATGATAGATGAGCCTCTGAATCTTTGGGACAGACGAGACTTATTGATGCAGGGGCCAGTCAGCCACCCTTGCCCACAAACATTACCTCTGAAGGCATGGAGGTTGAAAGGGTCAGGCTAACAAGAGAAGGATTCTCGGAGGCAGTAATAAAGACAATGTTGGCAGCAAGAAAATTGTCTACAAATGAAACTTATCAAAGGATTTGGAAAATATTTCTATCTTGATTACATGACCGAGAAAGTACTATGGAACAAGTGACAGTGTCACATGTGTTAGATTTTCTGCAAGATGGGTTTGAAAAAAATCTGAGCATGAGAACTTTGAAACTGCAAACATCTGCGATTTCAATCCTAACAGAGAGACAATGGGCGAAAAATTAAAAAGTTATAAAGTTTATGGCAGGAGTACTTCATTTAAGACCTCCAATTAGTATATTGTCTGCGACTTGGAGCTTGCTGTTAGTCTTAAAAAGACTAGCCACAGAGCCATTTGAACCATTGGAAACAATTCCAGACATGTTATTAACATTAAAAACAACCTTGTTGGTTGCAGTCACTTCAGCGAAGATGATTTCTGATTTGCAGGTATTTTCATACTTTTATTCAAGCTGACAAAGTATTGTTGAGAGCAGTACCAGTTATTAAAAGTAGTAAAATAGCACTAAATAAGGAAATTGTGTTGCCATCATTTTTTCCAGAGCCTGTATCAGAACAGGAGAAGGAGTGGCATAATTTAGATATGGTCAGATGTCTATCGGTCTACTTGACTAAAACAAAGATTTGGAGAAAGTCAAAGAAATGGTTTGTAATCCCAGTGGGAAGCAGAAGAGGACAAGCTGCCTTAAAAGCTACGATACGTAGGTGGATAATTAATTGCATTAAGTTGGAATGTGAAAATGCTGAAGTGCAGTTACCAAGAAGAATAAAGGTACACTCTACTAGGGCAATTAGTGCTTCATAGGCTTTTCAGGCAGAAGTCTCGAAGGAAGAAGTATGCAAGGCAGCCTCGTGGAGTTACATCTTGCATAGAACGTATAGAATTTTGGAGTCAGAAACACAGAAAAGCTACATATACTGAAACATAGTCGATGAGGTTGAAAAAAAGATACATGTCCATTAAGTTCAACTTGGAAAACCTGTCTAACAGCTAGTTAATTTAAAGGAAGACAAACACAAACACCACCGTGCAACCTCTTCAATTTGTCACAGAGAGGAAAAATTTGCCTGCAAAGCTTTTTGTCATCAGCAGAGAAAAATTTCTTACAGTGCACCCCCAAGTCAAATTAAAGAGAACACATTAAAGTGGGCCCAATAAAGACCCTGGGGCAACCAAATAATATCCCTTCTCCAAGCAGAGCTTTTTCCATTGACAACCGCCCCCTGTACAAGAGCCTTAAGCCAGTTTCCTATCCATGTACAAACAACTTTACTAAGCCTAACAGACATTAGTTTGGCAAAATCTTAAGTAGATCACATGTACTGCAACCCCACTGTCCAAGTTCATACTTACCTCATAATAAACGGCAATCAAAATTGTCTGGCATGATCTATCCTTTATCTCCAGAAAATAACTTTGAATGTGTTCCCTTAACAAACCTTTAAATACTTTGCACATAGATGTCTGTGCTTTTTGTAATATCCTTTAGACATATGCATTATTCACCTATTTGTAATACTAAATATAAGGTTATATACATTAAATCTTTGCTGCTCTAAATGAACCCATAGCCCAAAGTGTGTAGCTGTGTGCTTCAACCCTCTGTATGCTGAAAGGAAATGTTTGGCTATTTTAGTGTTGATTAAGAATTGGACTTATGTCAAAAAGAAAGTGTGTGTTTAAAGGGGTTGTTCACCTTCAAACAACTAGTTGTTATCAGATAGATCACCAGAAATAACGACTTTTTCCAATGACTTTCTATTTTCTATGTGTCACGGTTTTTCTAATATTGAAGTATAAAGTGTCATTTCTCTCCTTCTGAAGCAGCTCTGGGAGGGGGGGTCGCCGATCCTGTAAACAGTTCTAAATTGATACATTTAGTTGATACATTTCTTATCTTTGTCCCTGCTGAGCAGAATCTCTGGGTTTCATTACAGGCAGCTGTTAGAATTGATACAATTGTTGCTAATACTCCAGAGATGCTGCTGAGAAATGTATCAACTAAATGTTGCAAAATTGTAACAGTTCAGAATCTGCACCTGGATTACTGAGCTGCCAGACTGAAACACCAGAGACAGGGACATTCAACTTTAAACTTAGATTTTGGAAAAAACGTAAAAAATAAATAATGGAAAGTAATTGGAAAAAGTCATTATTTCTAGGGAACAATCTAAAAACAACTAAATTGAAAAAAGTGTTTGGAAGGTGAACAACCCCTTTAAACAAAATTAACCCATTTTCTGCTGAGAAAAATGGTATAGCGCCCCTTTAAGCTACTATTATGAATATGGAGGAATATATTTTTATTATCAGAATTTTAATGCAGATATGCTTGAGCTAAATTGCAGCTCCTTGGAAACATAGGCAGCACATTAAATATGAAATGCCATTAACAATCCATAGGGTACTTTTTTCATTCTATGCTAGTTTTATAACCTGTATTTCCAACAACTGCATATTGCAGGTTTGGGTTTCTTTAAGGGAACTGTTAAAATGTCACATTATTCTGGCAGGGAAAGCATAATCACTAAAATCCAAAACAGCTACTTGCAGACACAGAGTAGTTTAATCACCACCCTTCAAAACCCTCTAGCAGGGGAGCATTCAATAATGAATGGATTGCTTTAATAGCTGCTCAGCAGGTCTCTTGTATAGAAGTGGTTAATCTCTGCCCTCCAGGTCTTGTGATAGCAAGATATTCATCTAACTGTGAACTTTATTCTCTCTTCCTTTCTGCATCTTCCTTTCATCCTATAACTGCCTGCAGGTCCTGTATTGCTTTATAGAGGTCTACAGTTCTCTACAAGAACATGTATTCGCCAACACAGTTATCTGGCCCAATTGAAGTGGAACGAAAGTTTGTTCCAGGCCCCCAATTTGAGGATAAACTGCACAGATTGGGAGCAAAGTTGCAGAAGGAACTGACATTCCGAGATTCTTATTATGACACCTCTGACTGTCGGCTAACACTGGGTGACGTCTGGCTGCGGCTAAGGGAAGACAGCTGGGAGCTCAAATACCCACCACAGCGGGGAACCAGAGGCCTGAATGGAGCCTCTACACAGTACCTGGAGCTGAGTTGTGAAACAGATATTGCCCGCAGGGTGAGTGAAGAACTCAATATCCCATGCCCCTGTAGCCTGGACTTATTGGAACTGCAGGAGTTTGCCAGCTTTGTGACAAAGAGGCGTAGATTTGATATTCCACCGAGGAATGGATCGAAGCATAAGGTGGTTGTCGACCTAGATACAGCAGATTTTGGCTTTTCTGTGGGCGAGGTTGAGGTTCTAGTGGAGACCCAAGAAGAAGTGCAGAGTGCCCTTAAGGAAGTAGAAGGGATTTGCAAGCAGCTAGGTAAGTATTTGGGGCTAGAGTATTATTCCTTTTTTTATATGGTTTGTAGTACACATATATTCTGTAATTAAGTATTGAGTAGTGTTACTTAGTAGTGTTGTGTTTTTGCCCTAGGTGTACTCAGCGATTCTCCAGTTCCAGGGAAAATGTCAACATTTCTCAAGATTAATCGAGCAGATCATTACAAGCAGCTTCTGGAAGCACATGTTCTATAAAGTGCCGTACATAAACCATAGCAACCTGGAAAAATGCACCACCCCAGGATACAATTGCCATGTCTTTTGTTAGTTGCAGTCCCATATATATGCATCAAGCAACCACAATATAATTAAGTATTTTAAGTCTCCTTTGTTTTTCTTTGATACCTTTTAATGTTAACTATATGAATATTAAGTAAGCAGCCTTTCAGAACTTTGAGGTCCCTTCTTAAGGCTGATTTTGCTTAATGATAGCCTGCTTTAATTTTAGCATATGTCCTCTACCACTGTTCTGTATCAAACCGATTCCCACACTATCATGTGACAACAATTACCATCCTCCAATACACTGAATCATCCAATTTATCCATGACACATAATATTTACCGGGGCGAGCCTCTGCCTAGTCACATGATTGCATTTTCCATGTTTTCATTTAAATTCCACCCTTATTTTTCTATCCTGAAGAATTTAAGTCTAGATATTGTATACTGCCTGAAGCACATTGATTCAAACAGTACAATTACTGACGTGAATGTGGAGAAGTATGTGTTAATCTCAGCTGTCTGTCTCTTAACTCTGTCAAGATCTCTCACTTTATTTTTCTAGCACCCTCTCAGTCAGTTCCTATCACCCTCAGACTCCCTTGTGCACCCTCCCTGCCCTGAATCGATTTCCCGCTTGTGCATATTGACTTTCACTTAGTGCTGATCAGTGTTAAGTTGTCTGAAATCCGCTGCCTTCTCCCCGCTCAATACCTTCGATCTCACCAGTTCCTACTAATAGCCTAACAAGATTGCTCTAGCCAGAGAGGTGAGTGTGTGGGAAAGAAGGGAAAAGGGACATGCACTGACCATATCAGGAGGGGTTCAGCAAGCTTTCCTACAATAAATGACTAATACACAAGCGCAGCTTATTGGCAATAACAGTGAGTATACTTGCAGCGGTTATCAGCAATTCTCTGTTTGGTTTTACTGTGAGCATGCCGAATTCAGAGTCTCAGTGGTGTAGAAAAATATTCATGCATAATATCTTAAAGGGATTCTGCCGTGAATGTTATAGTGTACTGTTTATTTCTAAATGACACTGTAAATCATTCACTCTACCATACAAAATGTCATTCCTGAACCAATAAGTGAATTTTTTTTTTTTAGTTATATTGGTGTGTAGGCAGCCATCTCAAGGTCATTTTGCCTGGTCATGTGCTTTCAGAAAGAGCCAGTGCTGCACTATGCAACTGCTTTCTAACAGGCTATTGTTTCTCCAACTCAATGTAACTGAAGGTGTCGCAGCAGGACCTGGATTTTTACAATTGGGTGTTGTTCTTAGCACGGAGCTGTTATCCTGTGTTAGGAAGCTGCTATCTGGTTACCTTCCCATTGCTCTGTTAGGTTGTTAGGCAGGGGGTGATTCTCAAATTTGCAGTAAAGGGTGACTGAAGTTTATCAGAGCACAAGACACATGACTGGGAAACTGACAATATGTCTAGCCCCATGTTAAATACATAAAAAAAAAGTTTGCTCATTTGAAAAATGGATTTCAGTGCAGAATTCTGGTGGAGCAGCAGCTGGATGCGTTTTGTTCCATGACAGTATCCCTGAACTTGTAGCAGATTTACCAGCCTATTCCTTTTGTAAATCAATTAGGTAACATTATGGGGCACATTTACTAAGGGTCAAAGTGAATTTTCGAATTTAAAAACTTCGGATTTCGTACTAATTTTTGGGTACTTCGACCATCGAATAGGCCTAAATTCGACTTTGATATGAAGTAAAAAAGTTTGACTGTGAAAATAGAAGTACTGTCTCTTTAAAAAAGTTCTACTTCAACACCTTAAACCTGCCGAATTGCTATGTTAGCCTATGGGGACCTCCTAGAACCTATAGCCAACATTTGGCTAAGTTTTTAGAAGTCGAAGTAAAATAGTTTGAGTCGAAGGATTTCATTGTACGATTTTACTTCGACCGAATATGGCCACATTTGATAAAAAAACCCTTCAACTATCGAAGTAATGCCCCTCGATGGTCGAATTACGAAGTTTTTTACACTTTGAAATTCGACCCTTGATAAATTTGCCCCCCATATGCAACTAAAGAACTAGACTTAATTTCTTGAAAAGGATGAACTTTATAGTTTAACTGTTAACCATAAGTAGTTTGTCACAGCTCTTGGGAGAAAACAAGGTATATGGTAAGGAGCCAATGGGCAAAATAATTTTTTTAAACTGGGAAAAACAATATGTGCCATTGCCCTAAGGCTACTACCACGCAGGCGGCTTCTCAGCCTGAATGTAAGCACAGGCCGAGAAACCGCTGCTCCGTTCTACAGAATGGTGTGTCTGCACCCAGAGATGCTGCAGATGTCAGCATGGAAATGAATGGCCAATGCTTAGCTGTCCACCTTCTTCATCCTTCCAGGAAATAGGGACAAATCACTTTCTCAGAGATCACAACAGTATATGCTAGCATATGTACTCCCACATATATTCCCTGACAGAAATGCTAATTGTACCACAACTAAATTTCTAAGTTGAAACTTTGTTTCAAGAGACTGAACTGGCAGTGTAAAAATAGGCAGCTACTGCTTTCAATTTTGAAAATTGCTTTATAGCACCATCCCAGAAAGCCTGCTTGCTCTGTCATACATTGCTTTTTTTTTTTTTTTTTTACAGTGTAAGTATTAATTACCACAGCCTTTTTTATGTGTGTCTATTTGTATATAATCGATGTCTTATGTATATCATTATGCTGTAGAGCATTGTGGAATATGTTGGTGCTTAATAAATATCTGTTAAAAGTTTGTTAGCAACATCAACCCCTTGAGAGCATGCTTTCCCAAGTAAACCTAAAAGTCTGAGTTAACTTAACATTTGATATATATGTATATTGGAGACCTGGCTTACTGAGCTCCTTAAATGTGAAACGGATGGGAGAGGATGTAGGAGAAATACATTCACTTTTGAAATGTAAGGGGGAAAAAAGTGGTGCACTATTTATGAACAATATTTGTAAAGGTGAACTACCGTATCACTCCAGAATAAAGTGGTAGGGCCAGTTAGCACATTCACTAATTCATTTTGCCTTAAACCTTCTAATGTACACTTAAGAACTGGCCACTATAAGGGTAATTTACTATTGGTGTGTAGCCACCATCCTGGGTAATTTTGCCTGGTCATGTGCTTTCAAGAAAAAGCCAGCACTTCAGGATGGAACGGCTTTCTGGCAGGCTGTTGTTTCTCTTACTCAATGTAACTGAATGTGTCGCATTGGGACCTGGATTTTTTTCTTTTGAGTGCTGTTCTTAGATCTAGCAGATCTTGTGTCAGGGAGCTGCTATCTGGTTACCTTCCCATTGTTCTGTTAGGCTGCTAGGGGATGCGGAAGGAAGGGGTGATATCAGCAGCAAAGAGTGACTGAAGTTTATCAGAGCACAAGTCACATGACTGGGGGCTGCTGGGAAACTGACAATATGTTTATCCCCATGTCAGATTTCATAATTAAATATAAAAAAAAATCTGTTTGCTCTTTTGAAAAAACAGATTTCAGTGCAGAATTAACTGATGAGTTTTGAAAAAAAAAAAAACCTTTTTCCCCATGACAGTGTCCCTTTAAGTAACACTTAAAAGACCAGTAACAATTTTTTTTTTTTAAAAAAATGTGTTTCTTTGGTGCAACTTGGTGCAATATAAGATCAGTAATGTCTGGTCTCACTGTAAATGTAGACTTAAACTCCCATTCTCACAAAAAAATGTCTCTTAGACAGTAAAAAAAGTATATTTTATATATTATTTTCTTGGACGTCATTATGGAAAGGAGCTGGTTAGAAAATGATATTGGAATTCAAGGACAACAGAAGGAGAGTTTGTTTAATTCACTTCAGGAGTATAAATATATATAGATCAAAGTAATGTAGACAGTCACCAACAATGCTGTTGAATGCTACAATGATGGTCCAACACTAGAGGTACAAACCAACCAAACATCAATTTAAAAAGAAAATAAAAAAAAAAATAAAGGTCTGGTTTCGCTGTGACAATGACTCAGTGACGTCTCCTGCTGAACCCTGTGAAAGAAAAAATTTACATGTGATCCAGATACATATATCACATCATATACATGAGGCAACATATCCCTACCAGAGATGCACTGAACCCCAGCTCTTTTTTGCAGGATTTGGTTTCGACTGTACCCTTAAGTGTTCAACCCAATCGGAACCCTTATGTTTATATCACATAGTGTTTTCACTAACAGTGCAGAAATACTCTTGGCAGTACTCACAGAGGGAGGATTTTGTCCCAAAAAGGTGCACAGATCACTGGTGGTTGTTTCCACCAGCAGAGAACACACAACATAATATTAGCCTTGTGTGTCGTGTAACTTTAAAGATCTGAACAAATGAAAGAGTCAACATTTTTATTTTGCTCAAATAAGAGTTTTAGTTTCGTTTTGGGAAAGGTCTTTTGTGCAGTAAACAATATTCAGCCAAATCCACAAACTATGGATTCAGTGCATCCCTAATCCCTAAGGCATGCCAAAAACTGTGAAAAAAATCAAATGTGCACCTTTCTTCTTTTTGCTTTTTTTGGGACCTTTCTTTGATTTCTTCATAGAAGGGACCATATCCTAAACATGGAAGAACAATACATTTTAGTGATAAATTCCTGATGACTGGCATAGTTATTCTATGTGACATGAATCTCCATGCAACAAACTTACCTCTGCCCTGCCTTCTCCACCAGTAAGCGCACTGATATCGGAGAAGTGCGTCAATGAGTTGAGTTGTGATGTCATGGAAAGCACTCTCTTTTTTCGAGCCTTTTCCTTGCGTGTCATATTCAGACGCACCATCATGGACTCCTCATGGTTTATCCTGGGTTAGGAAGAAGGTAGCAAAGAAAAAAAGACTGTTTATAACACCAAGATCTATACATCATAGTTGGCCAATCAGAGGGCCCTGGAATGCTAGATGTAGGCATTAAAAATTAATTGTTTTAAAATGTATGCTACTGGGTCAGTGTTCAGAATCAGTTATTGAATTCTCACCTATGCTGCTCTTCTTTATCATGGCGCATCATATGATAAGCCCGACCCTCTCTGATCTCCTCAGGAGCATCGGAATACTGCTCCTTTAGCTCTCGTATAGTTGAGCTGCTAAGGGCTAACTTCTTCGCTCTTTCTACAATTCTGTGCTCACGCTCTGCTTCTGTGTCATCTGTTATAAAGGGAGAGAGTATATAAACAGAGCATCAAAAGTCCAAAAAATTACGTTTGGATATCCATAGCTGTAAGCACAGCATATGTACTCCACATTTGAAGGGGATGTAAAGTCTTCTCATTAAGTTAAGAGATTCTTACAGAATCCATAAAAACAAGCAACTTTCCAATATATATTTCATTCTTACAGTTGTTGAAATAATCAATCTGATTTCCTCTGCAGCCACCGGCGGCCTCAGTCAGCTTCTTGCTTTATTTCTGCTATAACCCGATCCCTCTCTCACTGCTCAGTCCCATGTGTGCAGCAGGAGCCAATCAGAGGCAAGCATGCTCGTTGATGCCTGTGTATTCTCTGTTCCAATGGGCTCTGACTGAGAGATAAGGACAGCTGGCGACTGCATACACTTCTTGAACAGCTGAAGTAGGGCTGGCTCGTTAGAGCTGAAGACACCGGGTCCTTTATCTTTACAACAGTAAGAATAAAATAAATCAACTATATTGCAAAGTTGCTTGTTTTTATGGATTCATTCAGAATCCCTTAACTTAATAGGAAGCCTTTACATCCCCTTTAATGAAGGTTGGTTACCATTTTTATGCACTCTGCATAATCATACCATAGTGAACTGGGGCAAGCCTTGGAGGGATGTATCTCTTCACTTTGCTTTGAGGTTTTTTGGCAACCCCACCCTCAGCACCTTCTTCACCGCTGTCTGACTCTCTTTCATCAGGCTCAGAGAGCTGAAGGGATCAAAAAAAAAAAATCATTAAAAAGGACCAGTAACATCAAAAATGTTTACAAAAAAATTCATTAGCATACAACAAAAAAAAACCACATCAAGACAAATTAAAATTTAAAATAGCTAAGCCTTTATTAAGAAATAATTACAGAAACTCCACTTCCTGTCCTCTACAGAAAGGGCGACCATCCATCCTGCTGGGCTCAATTTCTCCTCCCTGGCTCTTCACTGACAGCGTGTCAATCTCCTTCTCCAGCTCTTCAGAGGGCCGCAGTGGTGTCATTATTCCTGCCCCCACTGTAAGATAGCAGACCGGCAGAATACCTTCCATGCACTCTCTAATAGTAAATACATTGTTTCCGGATCAGCGAAACATGGCTATCCTGGCACCGAGAAGATTCATATTGCCTGCTGCTGGGGAGACACGCAATCACTGTATGGAGCAGTAAAGGGAGCCGCATTTCTCTGCAGAGCCTGCCTTCGGCAAGTGAACCAGCTGGGCGGCGTGTTTATGAATGGCAGGGACCTGCCCAATGCTATCCGGCTGCGGATGTGAGCTGCAGATGCTGTCTGTAGAGAGCTCTCTCCTCACATCCTCCAGGCGAACTGCCGCCTTCACGATGGCACCAATCTCTTCCAGCCCTAGTCCCCTGCACAGAGCCTCCGCCACTCCCGCCTCTCCTTTCCCGATTCCTCCGGAGCGGAGGTTATTCACATTCACAAACCATTCACAAACACGCCGCCCAGCTGGTTCACTTCCCGAAGGCAGGCTCTGCAGAGAAATGCGGCTCCCTTTACTGCTCCATAGTGATTGCGCATCTCCCCAGCAGCCTGCAGCAGCAGGCAGAAGGAATCTACTCGGTGCCAGGATAGCCATGTTTCGCTGATCCGGAAATGATGCATTTACTATTATAGAGAGTCTAAAAATAATGCAGGGGGTTCTGGGTTACCAGTGTGCATGGAAGGTATGCTGCCGGTCTGCTATCTTACAGTGGGGACAGGAATAATGACACCGCTGGAGAAGGAGATCGACACGCTGTCAGTGAAGAGCCAGGGAAGAGAAATCGAGCCCAGCAGGATGGATGGTCGTCCTTTCTGTAGAGGACAGGAAGTGGAGTTTCTGCAAGTTATTTCTTAATAAAGGCTTAGCTATTTTAAATTTTAATTTGTCTTGTTGTTTTTTTTCATTGTATTCTAATGAATTTTTTTGTAAAAATTTTTCATTTTACTGGTCCTTTCAGAACTGATTTGGGGTAAAAGAAGAAATGTCTTGTCTGAACATATACATCAATGTAATTCACAGTTTTCGCAAAACGTACCTTGCTCATAAGGTTCTGCGGATTGGGTTTGAAGCGCAAGGGGTCATTCTCCCCCAGGCTTCCTGTCACAGCAGCTTTAACCAATTTATCTATTTGGTATTTCAGTTTCTGATCAATGGGACGCATTTTCTCCAATACCTGAAAAGAGAAAATCCCTTATCAATGCAACAGCAAAAATCTCACTAAAACGTATAAGAGTATTTTTTGATAGAATGAATAGGTGAGGTTGTCACATTTTCCTATGCTGCTAGTTCCCCCCCCCCCCCAATAGGTAAAATCGAAATCATTGTGGAAACAATGTATCTCAAAGAATTTCCATGATTTTATTCATGAATTTCAATGACAGGTGGTCTTGTTTTTTTTGCATAAGGATAGGATGTCCCTAAGAGTTACATAACCTTGTTAACTTCTATTATCTTTAAAGGACATGTAAACCCCCCATGCAAAAATGTAATCACTGAAGATCCTCTGAAATCTCTAAATACCTGCCACTCTGGTTGTTCAAAGGTTAACAGTAAGGCTGGAGCATCCCCTTGATCACTTAGGATTCCTTCTACTCCTCTAACCTACTTAGCGCCCTCCCTCAGGAATTTCCTTTGGCTGTTGGTTCATGAGCATGCTCAGTTCTTCTCAACTCAGATTAATAAACACAACCACCAGTCTAGCGGCCAATGAAGAGATGGCATTGCTGGTTCCCACAGAAACTCTGCTCTAGATGTCTGCTCATATTTTTAAATTATAACCCCTCTCCTGAGATCAGAGTAACCATTACAGTGCTCAATCCCAGCAGCAATTTACTATCCCAGTCACCATAGTAAATTGCCTGTGTTAGCCTGCATTCTTTACTTGCATATGTGCGGTTTGCAGATATAAATGCACTGATGATGTGTGAGAGAAAATTGCCCCCAGGTGAAAATTGCTATTTGTTTTAGGTAAATGTAAAGACGCTGGAAACGGACGGGATCTATGCAGTACAAATAATGCCATTTGGGTAGGGGGGGGGATGTGCCCAACTTATATACATGGTAGGAAAATGTAGGCTTTACATGTCCTATAAGACAACATTAGCCCAAATGAACTCTAAACAAAAGTCACACAATACAATATCATAAAATAATAAACTATCACAGCTCAGTAAGAATAAATCCTTATCTTGTTATGGTGGTCACTTACAGTGCGTAGCTCCACAAGTCTCAGAATTCCAGGATTTCCTTTTATGGATTTGCCATTTGTCTTTTCCAGCATTAAGTGGGTCAGGTCTTGGAGGTAAAACAGAAGAAGCTGATCCTTTAACTCTAGGAAGCTCAGACCCTGACGGTAAAAGGTGAGAGGAGTGTCCCAAATTGAATCAACACACCTATAAGCAAGTCACGCGACTATATGCAGAATATGCACCTCACCTTGTCAGTGTTATATATGCTGCTACGGACCTTCTGCGTCAGGTCTTGAACATGTGCTGTGACTTTTGTTATCTGAAGAAAAACCAACGCATATGAAGCATTCAAAAGGGGCAAAACTACCAGGTGTAAAAGAACCACAAAAAAAAATATATATATATATATAATATATTTACTGATTTTTAAATGCAGGCTTGAAACTTTTCTTGGCAGCTTTTTCAAAAACACAAGCACCAGTGGAGTACAGCACCCTCACCCCAGGAGGAAGTACTTAGCAATTATGGTATATATAAAAAGCACAAGCCCGAAGGAAGAGTGTTTTTATACAGGTCATGGAACTCCGAGGTGGCTTCTAATATCCTGATATTTTGCAACAGGGGGTACTTTATTATAATACACCAGTTTGTGTCATGACAGAAATTACATCACTAAGCACTGTTTATAAGGATATAATTTACAGGATATTCATGGCTCATGTATTATAAACTGATAAAGGATATTTAAACCCAAAGAATGATTAAATGTAAACTTACTCATAGTAGACCTCTAAGTAGTTTTGCAATTTATATCAGATTTCTATTATTTTTATATTTTTAGTGGTTTTTGAGATACTGGACCTTTAAGAGGACCTCTTTAAAGGTCAGTGACCCTAACTGTCTATGTACTTCCTGTTTAATCTGTAGACCCTTGAGCCCAAAAAATATACATTTCTTTATTTTACATTTTATTTTAGTAGAAAGCTTGTGTAACAACACCTTTAAGAGTATTATAATAATAATAATATTATAATAATAATAATAATAATAATAATAATAAGCTTTACCTGATCCTGAAGAGTATTGAACAGGTTCACTGATCCAGGCACATCTTCTAAAATAACATCCTGAAAACAGAGACACAAAAGTAAAACTCATATGGCTATTGGGTTTTGGGTTCTTTGGAATAATAAGAATGGGTAATATTATTATTATATAAAGAAGAAGGCACTTAAATGCCTTGAACAAGAATTAAAGAAGGCACTTTTCCTATGTCTCTATAGTCCTCACTTTCTACAATCATGGTCACTCTTTGGCTGTCAGATGTAGCCTAGTTTCCTGCTAATGCTGGAAAAACAGAAATTACAATGTGCTGGGCATTTAATTTGAGAACTGTGACCTCCAAGGAATTTCTATGGCCCCTCTCGTCCTACTAGATAATTAAAATGTGCATCTCATCAGTGCACTATAAGATTAAACATCATACAAATAAAACATGTTGAAACTGTTCATAGTTTTGCGCTATGGTCGGCAAAAATGTACTCATACTAAATTTAAACTATATTGAAAAAAAAATACATTATGTTACTATGTCCTATTTCACAGATAACAGTCATAGTAAAGTACTTCTCTGTTGTAAGAATAAAGCCTATTGTATTGTTTACATTTTATGTATTTTTGTTTGATTTTTTTTAATAAATAAAATGCCATAATACCATAGGCTTAGCTATAGATTTAGGCCGAAAATTGAACAGTATCCTCATTGACGTTGGCAGCAACAGGCCTGGATGGCTAATAGGGTAGAGGTAGTGCATCAGTTTCCTAGCCATTAGTAGCCACCATCTTGATAAAAATCTTTATAACTGCTGAGCTTTGGCAGGAATATAATGCCTTGTATGTTGTGTTCTTTCAATCAACATGGAAAATACATTAGTATATTAAAAACAGAGTCAGAAATAACATTAACTGAGGAGCTGGAGTCGAAGATTTATGTACCGACTCCACAGCCCAGATATAAAGTAACAAACATACTCTATAGTGCTGTACAATAGATTGGTGTATACAGTAAACAGAGATTACATACAAACATTGATACAAGATGTAAAGAGGGTCTCGCTCAAAAGAAAATAAGTAAATAGAAAACCTGAGGGTGTTTTAACTTATTGAAACTAAACAAAGAATCTTAGACACACAGTATAGAAAACCTTTCATTCATTCATTGTTCAGAAGAAAGTCCTTTAACATTTTTATGCCACTGGCCATAAGAGCCACTCATAGCTGTAGCTGGCAGATGTCCTAGCAATATGCACCTAGTGTTTGTCAGCCAGCTCCATCTGGCTAGTAGACTATGAGGCACTAACCACAAAGGTTAAGGTGGCCATACACGAACCGATAAAAGCTGCCGACAGACCGTGTCGGCAGCTTATTGGCCTGTGTATGGGGCCCCCCCGACGGGCTTGACCGGTCGAGATCTGGCCAAAAGTCGGCCAGATCTCGATCGGATGGGACAAAAAAATCCTGTCGGATCGTGGCCGCATCAATTCGTTGATGCGGTCCCGCAATCCGACCGCCCGTTAGGCATCGTTAGGATCCGATCGTTGGGCCCTAGGGCCCACGATCGGATCAGCCCGATATTGCCCACCTTAAGGTGGGCATATCGGAGGGAGATCCGCTCGTTTGGCGACATTGCCAAACGAGCGGATCTCTCAGTGTATGGGCACCTTAAGACAAGGCAATAAGCTGCTTCCAATTCATTTCTAACCAGTAAGCAGCAATGATCTCACACGGATTTCTGATCTGAGCCGTACTTCTCATAAATATCAAAATTCTGCAGGACTGAAATTCAACTACATAAGAAGTGTGATAATGTATAGCATAAAATCCACAATAGGGACACTATAGGCACTGGCATATATTGTGCAGCAGGCAAAATAATCTAAACAGTGTCATTGTACTTCAAAAAAAGAACAAACATGATGGTTTTCCCATTTAAGAATCAATACATTCTGCGAGTTCTTACTATTAACAAAAATAGGAACAAAGGCACACTCACTGCAATTCTTCTGTGAAAACTCAAATCTTTTTCATTTTATTTCTGGTGAGATCTCACCAGAAATAAAAATGAAAAAGATTTGAGTTTTTGCTGAAGCATTGCAGTGAGTGTTCCTTTGTTCCTATTTTTGTGTATATCTATGGAAGCTCTTATCGGCAAAAGGGCTTTTCTGAATATATAAAAGTGTAAAGATCATTTTTTATTTTTACTGTTTTTCCAAAATTTAAGTTTAAAGTTAAAGAGGTTGTTCACCTTTGAGATAACTTTTAATATGATGTAGAGAGTGATATTCTGATATAATTTGCAATTTGTTTTATTTTTTTATTATTGAAGGTTTTTGAGTTATTTAGCTTTTTATTCAGCAGCTCTTTAATTTGCATTTTAAGCAATCTGGTAACTAGATCCCAAATAACCCTAGCAACCATGCATTGATTTGAATAAGAGACTGTAATATGAATAGGAGAGGGCCTAAATAGAAGGATCAGTGATAAAAAGTAGCAATAATAATACATTTGTAGCCTTACAGAGCATTTGTTTTTTTTTTTAGAAGGGGACAGTGATGCCCATTTGAAAGCTGCAAAGCATCAGAAGAAAAAAACTATAAAAATAAATAATGAAGACCAATTGAAAAGTTAAAATTGTTCATTCTATAACATCATAAAATTTACTGTAAAGGGGAACTACCACTTTTTAAATGTTTGTGTCTCTGGTGTCTGGCAGCTCGGTAATTCAGGCGCTGATTCGAAACTTACAATTTTGCAATATTAGCAACTATTGTATCAATTCTAACAGTTGCCTGTAAAGAAATCCAGAGATTTCAGCTCAGCAGGGACAAAGATAAGAAATGTATCAACTAATTATATCCATTTAGAACAGTTTACAGGGTCGGCGACCCCCCCTTCCAAGAGCTGCTTCAGAAGGTGAAAAATTACACTTTACACGCAGTCACAAAGTCATTGGAAAAAGTCGTTTTATCATGTGATTTATCTGAAAACAACTAGTTCTTTGAAGGTCAACAGTCCCTTTAAGAGGCAACATGCTATAAAGCTAAATATATTCATCAAGCGCCTGTGTGCGACACTACATTTTTCCCCAGCGTTTCATTCCCCATTCTGGCATTTTTACTCCCACGTGCACGGAATACACCAATACCGATCTCGTGCTTTCAGGCAGGAGCCATTTAAAAGCACTCACTGCACATAAACATCGGTAACACATCCCCTACTAAAGAAACCAGCTTATATACACCCAAATCTGCATTCACAAGCCCATTAAACCCATGCTCACCCCGGCAGCCGCCATTGTACCCCACGTCTGTGTTACCCGGCGTCTCACTAGAGCGTCAACATGCACTGTCCTCTAAACAACCAATCCACAAACAACCTGCTTAGAACGTCATCGGTAATGTTAAAGTTCAGGGCAGCTATTGGTAGAGAGCAATTAGAAGTTATCCACGTGACAAGGTATCCATAAGCTTTTAGCCAATCAACACAGCAGGCTCAAGAAGCTCAGTTCTGCGTCCATATTTAACATGGGCAAAGGTGTTCACCGTGTAGAATAGGGCGTAAAGTACAACAGCGACATATTGCCTGTACATAGATTATGGCGCTAGCAGACCCCATCATTTCACAAGCGCGTCCTCTGCTGGTGGGTTTTGAAGGTAATAAAACTCCTCCGATGATATTAAAATGAACCTGAAGCTTGGCAAAGGGAGAGGCAGAAGGTAGCCATGGGGATAATGGCAAAAAGGTTCCGTTTCAGGCCGTGAAGCAGAGTTTACGACTTAAAGAGTAAAAGTGCTGAACGATTTTCTGTGAGCGAATGACTGCAATTAAGTTTCATATATAACGTATCAAAGTGAACTGCTAAATGAATGTATTGGGCGTGACTACAGAGGTAGCAGGCCCTGCAGGTGCAGGGGGCCCCATGAGTTATAGGGGCTCCACGATGCCCTAATTCATATACATTGGCAGGCTCATGTTCCTGTTATTTAACATGCTACATGCCATGAAATGGATAACAT